>NC_079514.1:17686982-17922662 GCF_000801105.2 Raphanus sativus | reverse complement strand
ATGAATCCAGTGAAGATGGAAAGGTACGCGAGTCGCTTGCGATCTTCCCTGGACCAATCCCCGCATCTCTTCAGTGCTGCTATTATCTGAATCAGTACTTGGCCAGCGTTCCCGATGAACTTCCCATCATCTCCCAGAAAGAAACCATCTGTGGGGTAACTTCACATTCTGGTGTCTCAAGGTCCTCGATGTAGTCGCAGTTTAGACAGTGATGTTTTCAAACCTAACAGTGAAAACCTCGCAGGTTCTGGACCAAACGAGACACCACATCTCGTACTTCTTCTTAATGTCCAGCTTTAAAACCGGAGCAAGTGGTGAACCAGCCTTGAAGCCCAACCAAATCCCTGCTCCTTGAACTTGATGAAAACCTCCCAATCTCGACTCCTTGAGCTCTTCAAATTCAGCATCAGTGAGAGCTTCCCTAAGAGCAGTATGCAACTTCGTGTTATCCGTATGAATACGAAATGCTATTGTGGGGTTCTGGCTCTTCCCCTAATGTGTATACGCCTACGGGGAGTTCTGGAATATCATCCTTTTTGTCTGCAAAATAATCAAAGACAACAATAGAAGTCAGAACACAAGCTAAATCAATCACGCCTTAATTGTTACTCCAGACGACTTAGTAGACGACTTAAATATAAGTCGTCTAGAAAGTCGTCCAACTGGACGACTTAGTTGACGACTTATATTTAAGTCGTCTGGAAAGTCTTCCAAATGGACGTACTAAGTCGTCCAGGTTGAAGACTTTCCAGACGACTTACTTACAAGTCTTCCAGTAGAAAAATTTCAAGCGGACCTGATTAGTCGCAGAAGGAGTTCGAGTACTCGTCATTGTGGTTATAGATCTGAAAAAATAAACGTGAAACGGTGAGAATGAGTAAATTGAAAGAGACAACGTTTTATGTTCATCTTTTCCACGAGTTTGATGACTTACCGGCGTTAGGGTTTACAGAGAAACGGCGCTACGGTTTACAGAGAAGAAGCGGCGGCGCTAGGGTTTAGAAGAAGCGGCGGCGCTAGGGTTTAGAAGAAACGGCGGTGCTAGCTAGTGTTTAGAGTAAGCGGCGGTGAGAACGTTGGTGAGCACGGTGGCGAGGGCGACGGTTTGTTCGGAAATAGTGGAAGCGGGGGCGCTAGGGTTTAGAGGAATCGGCGGCGCTAGGGTTAGAAGAAGCTGCGGCGACAACGGTGAGAATGAAGTGAGATAGATAGCCGACGTTGAGAACGATGGTTGTTCGGAAATAGTGGGAATTCGAATCGCCTTTGATATCGCCGGTGAGAGAGAACTGTTAGGGTTTCTGTTCGCGGAAAATGAAAAAAAAAAAAAAAAATCACCTTATATATTGGGTAAATAATCCGGTTAGCTTTAAAAGTACATTGGTAAACTTTAAGGTTTGGTCCGGTTTAGACGACTTATTCTGGCTGATAATGTACATCAGACGACCTAATATTTAGTCGTCTGGGAACAGAAGACTAAATATTAAGTCGTCCAATACCCTAAAATGAACCCCTAAACTAAAATGACTAAATTAACTTACTAACCACGTTATAAAATCAAATTATACTTCAATAGTGTTTACTATACACAGAAACGAACACGCCTAGGTAATTTTAAAAATTTTCAAAAACGGTTTTAATGCTTTCCAAAATCTAACCCTAAGAACACATACAATACTACAACATATGTTGATGAAACATAAACTAAAGAATATCATGACTCACTACTTTCACTCATCTGGGCTGAAAACAATTGAAATTTGTTATATATTAATTTATATCTCTTAAGACATATGTTAATTACATAATTCCAATTTTTCACTTATCAAAATATTTTTTACAAAATTTTTAAATTATGTTTAAGAATAACTGTCCAGACGACTTAACTTAAAGTCGTCTGGACGACTTATTTTCAAGTCGTCTGTTTACAGACGACTTGCGAGGGGTAGAAACGTAAAAAAAAATCCGTTTTTTTGTTTGTTCACAAGGAGATAGTTGTAATTTCAATAGCCTTTTAAGTTACTTTTGCCTTTGACCCAAGTTGGGGTACTCTTTTGGGTTTGACTCCAAGTTTTGAGTCACAATTGGTAATTCTCCCTTATATCAAACTACAAAAATATCATCTATTTTGAAACATCAATAACTTCTTTAAACATTATCTATTTTGAAATGGACAGAGTACATAACCAAATCGACCCCAAAGTGAATTGGTTTCTTCTTCCGTGGAAATCGGTAATGAATGCAATCCTTTGATTATTACTCAAACTCAAGCATCTACTCTTTTCGTTTTCTCTTTACTTATTGTTATCTTTATCATATTTTAGTTGTATACTGTTCGAATGTTCTTTTTTTTTTTCTTTTTTTTTATGTTCTGTTCTTTATTGGTGTCGAGTGTTATAAGATTGGGTTAAACCTTCTATGCTAGATGGTGAGAGGACTCATTCTAGGCTTCTAGCTAACGCCAAGCACAAGTTAACGAGCATGAGACAGTGTTAATGTTATCGTGGCGAGAGCAAATCAAATTTTTGCAGAAGCTTTAGAGTAGCAGAAAGTAATTTTTTTTGTTTTATTATCAAACTGTTTTTTTTTAAACTAAATTTTTTAACCTGTGGTTAAATCCAAGGAAATCGCAAACCCGCAGATGGAATCTTTTTCTCCAGGACATTCAAATGAGTCGTAAAGCATGAACTCATATCCACGTTACATAACAGAACAATTTGACTTAGTTTTGTATAGCAGAAAGATCAATCCTGAAATATGTTAGCGCCCCAAGTCCATCCGCTGCCACTTGACCACGTGGCCTGTTCAAATATACAAACTGTTTATTTGCCATGATGCTTCCAATGGAGCATCCTACATGGCACATACTATAGGAGGAAGAAACCAAGACATTAAGAAGTTTTATATAAATTATGTCATAGGTGAAGAAACAATAAATTACTAAATTAGTTGGTTTTATCAACTCGGTTTGAGCTTCAAGGTTCAAACCCTTTGCATCGCAGTTTTTCAATAAAATTTGGTGTCAAAACGACGTAGTAAAAATGTTAAATTTATACCCTGTCAAATATGCCTATATATACGTTATAGAGGTTTATATTGTTGGTTGGCTTCCACATGGTGGATTGACCAATAGGTTTTTAAGATTTCGGTTTAAGTTACAAAAATATCAAATCCAAGGGTTTTTTTGCAGAAAACCCTAAAAACAAAGACCTTCAGTTATTTATTTTTTTATTTTTGATAGAGAACTAAACATATAAATAGAAAAAAGAAAAAACATTCATAAATATTTAGAGAGCAGTGCAAAAAGATAGAGAAATCCAGGAATATTCCACAGTTCATAACTCAAAATAGAAAAATAAATATATTTTACCTAAATAAATTAGATAACACACAAAAAAACTCAAATGATGCTCCTTCAGTTTCAATTTAATTTTAGTTTTAGATTTATGCAAACATATTAAGAAAATATTCAATTTTCTATTTTTCCAAAAAATCATTATCTATATATATCTAACCATATTTCAACTAATAGAAAAATAAACTATAGAATCTTGTTAATAAATTTTTCATTGGAATTCTAGAACGATACTTATTTGAAACAAAAAATTTACCATACAATGATAATTAAACTTAAACAGAGGGAATACACAACAAACAAATCCGGCTTGTCCTGGTCACTTTCTTAGTTTCTTTTTTAAATAGAATTTCTCTCTTCTATTGGAAAACAAAAAAAAAGGACTAATCAGGTCTGATATACTCAAAACATATTTTCAGATATTTTTACACATCAAGGCCACCAACCTTGACCTAATCAACAAATTCCGTAGATGCAAGACTCGTTAAAAGGAATGATTATTTCAATTATAAAAGATCAGGAATTGAAAAACAATGTCAGACCGATTAAAAGTTGAATATATTTTGTTTCTTGAAGAATTTAATTAATATGTTAAATTAACATAATAAATATTAATTTTCAAATTATTTTATTGAAATTAATATGCTTTTAATTTTTAAAATCAAATTATGTTTTTTTTGTTTGAATAGAAAACTAATTTTGGTGAATCAGTTGTTGAATATATTTGACATTAAAAAATATGGATTCAGTTTCTTTTTATATATTAAAATTCTAAAATATATTAAAGCTTTAAAATAACACTTTTAATCCATAATTTCAATTTAAATTTTTGATAGAACATATTATGTGCATAGAACACATAAAATCTAGTTATTTTAAATATTTGATATTAGTTGAGAGAGAAAAAGATGTCATTTAAATGACAATGTGTGTTAGAAAAATGTCCTTATATTTATGAGACTATCTATAATAGTTTGTAAATTCCATATTCAAAAATTTTAATATCTTACATCTACTTCTTTTTATCTTACATCTACTTCTTTTTATTTCACCTAATAATACAACACTGATTTTATTACACTAT
Organism: Raphanus sativus; assembly: GCF_000801105.2. Taxonomy (NCBI): domain Eukaryota; kingdom Viridiplantae; phylum Streptophyta; class Magnoliopsida; order Brassicales; family Brassicaceae; genus Raphanus; species Raphanus sativus. Next base: position 17,918,226 of record NC_079514.1, on the reverse strand, counting down.
CAAACGGTTTTATTTAATAAAATTTAGAACTCTATTTATATATTATATTACAATATAAAAAACATGGGTATAACGACCGAGAATTACGACTAAAAACTGTCTTCGTAATTTTACGACGACCTTACAATAACGACAATATAAACTGTCGCGTATAATAGACGTAAAATTATGACGAAACTTTATCGTTGTAAGAACATCGTAAATTTAAGAGAAATTTATAATGCTATTACGAAAAAAATTATTGTCATAAAGTGGACGTCAAATTACGACGAAATGTTATCGTCACGACGATTTGTCCACCTCGTCGTAACATATTACGACAAATATACATCTAATATTTCCATCTAGTTAACCACTAAATTACGAGCAATATTAGTGGTTGAGGAAATCGTGATAAATGTTTATATGTATGGTTGGTAAATATGGTAGTAATATGATCGTTAAGTAATAGTAAACTAGGTGACGATCCGCGCCTTGCGCGGAGTGAAGTATTTTATAAAAATATATGTTACATACATATATGATTAGTTGTTCGGGTTTCATACGGCTTTGGTTCAGATGTATTCAATTTTCGAGTTTTCGAGATCAAAGATTTCATCCACATTCAGTATTTATAAATTTCGATTCAAATTTGGTTCGGATCTTCGCAGATTCGATATGTGTTCCGATAACCCATTTAAATTATTATAAAATTTTTAAAATTCATTTTATACAATAAATTTCTAAAAATCTATAAAAAATAAAATTACATATAAACTCACGAATAACATATGTCATAATACCTAAACTTAGTATATATATTGGTTTGGTTTGAATATTTGGATAGAGAATAAATAGAAATTGTAAGTATTTTTGGTGTTTTGAGTATACTTAAATTTAGTGCACATTTATTTTTGACTATTTGTATATATTGTTAAGTATGTTGGACAACTTAAAAGTATCTTATCTATTTTAGATGTTTGTATTATACATTAAATCTAAAATAATCAATATATTTAGGTATATAAACATATTTCAGATATTTCGGTTACCCAAAATATTCAGTTCGGTTTCGGTTCTCTAAATACCAAAAAATTCAACTTGTTCGGATATTTAATCAATTCCGGTTCAGATTTAATATTATCTTCGGATTGGGTTCAGTTTGTTTTTTTTATTAAGATTTTTTTTCTAGCCCTACATACGTATGTGTATCAATATTATTAAATCTGGATTATGTCCCATTGATATTAGTTGAGTCCAATTTAAAAAATAAGGAAGCAATATATAACTGCTTATATGCACATATAATCAATAACTGCTATTTCCTAGGAAGTTACACGGCAACAATAAGGAAGTTATATAACAAATAAATTCCTATCTTTTAGGGCGCAGATTGCAACCAAAATGTTGGAAAATATATGTTCTATCAACTTAAATTCCTATTTTAAAGGTCTATGATCTATAGTATATTTATCTATTTGTATCGAACTCCTACTTAAGTATATTTATATATTTATATACTTATGTATATTTATTTGTGTAATGTCTATGACACAATTGTATAGCTATGCAACATTACAAATTTAATTTCAGTACAATTGTCAAAACCTCTTACTAATAATTTTGTTAAAAACAATTATACAGAAACATATAAATTAAATTTTTTTAACATATAAGAAAAAAATACAGAAAATATTACATATTTACAGAAAGAAACAAAAAAATAAAAAATTACAAACCAACATTATACTTATGGGTTAAGATCTAGAACTGACAAATATGATTACAAAAAAACGGGCACATATGCATATGATTACAAAGAACCAAGTATATACCAAGCCAACTTTTAAATTTCTATTATTTTATAAATTGGTTTTGAGTAATATTTATACACAAATATGATTACAAAGAAAAACACAAATATGATTACAAAGAAATACACAAACATAATTTTTAAAAATAATTAAAACAAAAAAATATTTGTGTATACTGGTTTTTATCTCGCAATCGAATTCTAGGTTTTAGCGGGTTTTCATGGGTTTTACCAGATTATTAAATAATGATTTTTCCAACTCAAATTAGAATACTGGGTTTACCGGTTCAACTGCGGGTATGGATCAAGTTTCAAAATACTGAGTAAAAGTCTATAATTATGCAACATCATGAATTCAATACAATGATCAAATTCTCTTACTATTAATTTTTAGAAAATGTATACACAAATATAAATACAAAAACGCAAATATAAAACTAAATTTAAAAAAATATATATATATATATAACCGCTCTTTGAAAGGGCGGATCAGAATCTAGTTTACATATAAAATGCATTTATTTCATACACAGTATATATATATATAAGATACTGTAGAAAAATGTAAAAAGGGTTTAAGACACCGTAATTTATTTCAAAGTATATCCCTAAATTTTGTGTATAGTCGGATATAAAATTTAAAATCTGGTATTATATTTAATATTAATTTATATTCGTTTAAAAAAATTCAAAATATAATATATAAGAAAAAATCTAATTTTTTATTATATGGTTAATGTGGTTGTCTAATATTTTTAATAATATAAAATCAAACAAGAAAAACTAAAATACAAAAAATGTTATCAAATATTTATTATTCATAATCATTAGTTATCATATATATGTTAATCATATTAGTAATTCCGTAGCTTTTATTTAAGGAAAGTAAATATTCTTTTCCGTTAAGTTAACTCTCATTTATGTAATTACTACTCTCATCGACATTATATCATATTATATCATGTAGTTTTGTATTGAATGATTCTAGGGAGAAATAAAAATCGAATTGGACCCTCTTTCTTTTTTCAATTTCAATTTTATGATGCCACATAGGATTAATTAATATTCCAATTGAATGACACGTAGGATATGAGTTTTTTTAATTAATACAAGCATGAGGTTCTAATTTTTTGAAATGTTCCTCTTTTAATAAATAGGGAATTTTTTAAAAGTAATTAAAACAAAAAAATATTTGTGTATACTGATTTTTATCTGGCAGTCGAATTCTAGGTTTTAGCGGGTTTTCATGGGTTTTACCAGATTATTAAATAATGATTTTTTCAAAAACTCAAATTAGAATACTGGGTTTACTGGTTCAACTGCGGGTCTGGATCAATTTTCAAAATACTCGGTAAAAGTCTATAATTATGCAACATCATAAATTTAATACAATGATCAAATTCTCTTACTAATAATTTTTTTTAAAATGTATGCAAAAATATAAATACAAAAAAAATAGAAAAACTAAATTTAAAAAACAAATAATATATATATATATATACCCGCCCTTTGAAAGGGCGGGTCAGAATCAAGTTTATATATAAAATGCATTTATTTCATACGAAAAATGCATCTAGTTTACATATATAGTTTATTATAAAATCTAGTTTACATATAAAATGCATCTAGTTTACATATAAAACTAGATCTTGACCCGTGCGACCGCACATATATTTATTTTATGTTTTAGTTTTTTGTTTGTATTAAATGATATATTTGTTATATTTGATCATAAATTTAGATCGAAAACTAATTTTTTGCGGTTACAAAAAAAACATTAAAATTAAAATTTTAATAAAATATTCTTATATAAATTAAATTATCAAAATTAAAATAGTATAGGTGTGGATCATAATGCTTTCGAATTCCAAATATTTGGAATTTTTATTAATATAAATTTGTTAAGAAAATAATCTCACTCGATATTTAATTTTAAATTTTAATTTGTGTGTGTACGAAATGTTATATTTGTAAATATAATCATATTAAATTAAGTAATTTAATAATTTTTCATTTAACGTAACATGTATCACCGACACTGGAGATCACCTAAACAAATCTAACATTTATATGATTAGATGTATGTGTAAGATATATATCAAAAAAGTTTTTGAATGATAAGTATGATGCATTATTTGTAAGAAAAAAATAATTTTTAGACTTTTAACAAATTTGTGACATATAAAAATTAAGATTAAAATTTGTAAGAAAATGAAATGTAATATAATATATATTTGATCTAACTGCTAATTAATTATAAATGAACTTACGTGTTCAATAATTTTTAGATTGGATTTTGACAATTAGTTTTATAATTATTGTAGACTGATGAGAAAGTCAATGGAAAATAATTTTTCAAAAATAAATAAGGTGATTCTGTTTCTATATCTTGTAGTAGGGGTGGACGTTCGGATGTCCATTCGAGTTTGATTAAGGTTTCTTTGGGTTTTAGATTTTTGGGGTGAAAGGTCTTAGCCTCATTCGGGTATTTATAATTTCAGTTCATGTTCTGGTTCGGATAACTCATTTAATTGTTTAAAAAAAATTCTTAAAATATAAAGTAAAAAAAATATATAGAAAATACATTTGAATAATGTATGCCAAAAATTTAAATTTAACATAAAAATTGGTTTGGTTCGAATATTAAAAGATAGTGATGGCACAATAATTTTTCTACCATACCATATGCGATTTTTATTATCATTAAATGTGGTAAATTTAGAATTAGGAAATGTATTTATTAAACTGAAAAGACAGCAATTAATAAAACTATAAATAATTTCGCAATTGATTTAATAGAAAAGAAAATGTAAATTTTATATTTGGACAACACATTAACTCAACTCAAAAAGACAAACATTAAAATAGGTAACTTAATTTATATTAGGACATCACATTAATTTAACTGAAAAAGACAAGTATTAAAATAGGTAACTTATTTAATTCTCAGTGGCATAGTAGTGTAAATAACATTGAAAACTTAGGGGCAATTTATATGTGTACTTCTCTTTTAATAATATAGATGCATTTAGTTTACATATAAAACTAGATCTTGACCCGTGCGACCGCACGGGTATTAATTTTCAGTTTTAGTTTTTACTTATTTATACTAAATAGTATATTTATAATATTTGATCATTTTATATTGACTAAGCTAGGAATATGTATTTGGGCATCCACTCGAATTTGGTTAAAATTTATTCGGGTTTGAGATTTTCGAGTGTAAAGACTCTAGCTCTATTCGGGTATTTATAAACTTTGGTTCCGGTTTGATTTTGATCTTTGCGGGTTTGATAACCCGTTTAAATTATTTTTAAATTTTCAAAATTTATATATTTTTAAATATCCTTCGATCTAAAAAAAATATAACATGTAAATGTGAGTAATGTAAGCTAAGGTACCTAAATTAAAAATTAAAATAAATTTAACTTGAATATTTGGATGAAGAATAAATATATATATTTTTAAGTATTTTTGGTGTTCTGATTATTGTTTATCTACTTTAGATGTTTACTTTTGACTATTTTTTATATTTCAAATCAACTTAAAATAGCTTATATCTTGGATATTAACTCGAAAATAGCTAACATATTGAAGTATATAAATATGATTTATATTCATTCGAATATCCAAAATATTTCGTTCGGATAAGGTTTAGTTGGTTCTCTAGATACCAAAATGGTAAATCCGTTTGGATATTATCTAATTTCGATTCAAATTTGGTAATATTTTTTTCATTCAGATTTGTTCAATAAAGAGTTGATATTATAATTTCCATGAATTGTTTGTCCAAAAAAATGTATTTTTTGAATTTGACATTGATTTAATTGAGAAGTTAATGAAGTGTACTTAATTTTAGAAAACACATTAATGTAAGTGGAAAGACAAAGCATTAAAATAGGAAGTATTATTTAATTGTGTATTTAATTCAAATTTAATTTTGGAAAACACATTAATCAAAGTGAAAAAGACAGCATTAAAATAGGAAGTATTATTTAATGTCAATGGCATGTAAGTGTAAATAACACTGAAAACTAAGGGACATTCTATATGTGTACTTCTCTTTTAATAATATAGATGCATCTAGTTTACATACATTATAACCTCTATAAATTAATTATCTATAAATTAATATCTCTATAAATTAATATAATTTCATAGTCTCAAATTGAGTTTTTGATTCAATTAGTACCTCGATAAATTAATAATCTCAATAAATTAATAAAAAAATATAGTTTTGGTGTAGTCCCAACATTATTAATTTATAGAGGTTTCACTGTATATAGTTTATTATATGGTTAATATGGTTGTTTAATATTTTTAATAATATAAAATCAAACAAGAAAAACTAAAATACAAAAAATGTTATCAAATATTTATTATTCATAATCATTAGTTATCATATATATGTTAATCATATTAGGTAATTTCGTAGCTTTTATTTAAGGAAAATAAATATTCTTCTCTGTTAAGTTAACTCTCATTTATGTAATTATTACTCTCATCGGCATTATATCATATAGTTTTGTATTGAAAGATTCTAGGGAGAAATAAAAATCGAATTGGACCTCTTTCTTTTTTCAATTTCAATGTAATGATGCCACATATGATTAATTAACATTCCAATTGAATGACACGTAGGATAGAAGTTTTTTTAATTAATACAAACATGAGGTTCTAATTTTCGAAATGTTCTTCCTTTAATATATAGAAGATTTCATGATGTAGTAAATTAGTTGCAACATTTCCATCTACCTTACTCAAAATTTTCCTATAAATATATTCTCTTTCTTCTTTCTAAAGATGCACAAAAAACAAATAAGAAAAAAAAGTCTCATTGTGGCAATATCTATGAGGTCTGGAGTTAGATGTATACACATAAAGATTTTTTGGGTGTTGTGAGAAATGAGTTTCTCAACGGGCAGAGATATTCATGTACCAAACCGGAAACATACCTCTCAAACAAGAAACGAGTAAAATGTTTTGTCCATGTCGTAAGTGCAAGAATACAAAGTTTTCCCGTAATAAAACAGTTTGGAAACATATAGTTAATAGAGGATTTACCCCACGTTGCTAGATTTGGTTTTACCATGGAGAGGGTGCAGATAGTAAGAATGAAGCTAGTAGTAGTACTCATTTTAAAGATGGTGGTAATAGGGAAGAACAAGATCATTTGCATCATGAAAGTAGTAATCCTCAGGATGATCATGTTGTAGATCATGATAGGATGCATGATATGGTTACATATGCATTTCGTGAAACAACCTCAGTTGTTGCTGCAGAAGCAGAAACTGTAGAGGAACCTAACTTCGATTCGAAAAAGTTCTATGAAATTTTAGACGCAGCAAATCAACCAATTTATGAAGGTTGTAGAGAAGGTCTTTCTAAATTGTCATTGGCAACTAAGATGATGAATATCAAAATTGATCATAACTTACCTGAAGTTCGTATGGATGCATGGGCTGAGTTGTTTAAAGAATATTTACCTGAAGATAATTTGTCTGCTGAATCTTATTATGAGAACTTGTTACCTGTCTTGGGCTACCTTCACAGAAGATAAATGTCTGCATAGACAACTGTATGATCTACTGGAGGAAAGATGAAGAGTTGTTAGAGTGTAAATTTTGCAAGAAGCCACGATATAAACTGCAATGGCGTAGACGTAATAAGGTACCGTACCAGCGGATGTGGTACTTGCCTATTACGGATAAACTGAAGAGACTATATCAATCTCAAAAGATTACGGATGTGTTACTTACCTATTACGCAATGTTCATTTTGGCCTGTGCACAAATGGCTTTAGTCCTTTTGGAATGTCTGGGAAGACAAGACTCACTTTGGCCAGTAATTATGACGCCATACAATCTTCCACCAGATGTGTATGAAAAGATAATTTCTTTTCATGAGTATATTGATACTTGGGCCCAAGCATCCGAACCGGTCCCTGGATGTTTTTTCATAGCCTTTGATAAGAGAATTGAAGGAGTTGTGGTCAACAGGGGTGCAGACATATGATTGTTCAACGAGAAAGAACTTTACAATGCGAATAGTTCTTTTGTGGACCATCAGTGACTTTCCCACATACGGGATGTTATTAGATTGGACAAACCATGGGAGGCTAGCTTCTCCTTATTGTATGTAAATCATAGACGCATTTCAGCTGAAGAATGATAGGAAGATGTCTTGGTTTGATTGTCATCGGAGATTTCTTCCCAGTAACCATCCGAGCCGAAAGAACAGGACATTGTTTCGGTCAAAAGGGTTGTACGGGACACCGCTCCACCATATTTATCTGGACAGGAAATCAAGAAGGATATTGATTATTATGGTGTCCTATAAACAGTCCGCAAAGGGGGTAATTGGCATACTCCCGCAAATATGCATGATGGTTATGGGACACAACATAATTAGCACAAGAATAGTATTTTTCGGTAATTCCATACTGGAAGGATCGACTTCTGCGACACAATCTTGATGTGATGCATGTAGAGAAGAATTTCTTTGACAATATCATCAATACATTGCTGAACGTCCCCAGGAAGGCAAAAGATAACAAGAAATCAAGGTTGTACTTGCATGCACTATGTTTTAGGAGTGAGCTGCATATAAATTTTTTTGGCAATTTCCAGTTGAAGTCGCCCTTTTTTTTTTGAACAACTGTTGAAGTCGCCCTATATACTATAAATATATAAGAGTATATTTTTTATATTGAAGTCGCCCTATAATGTTAAACAAGAATCCTAGGATATTATGTTAGACTATTGCGAGTCACCGTCTCAAATTTTCTACTAGGTTATTATCTTTTGTTCGGTTTGATTTTTACTGCTTATGATATTTGATTTATATTGCCGTATGCATGCAGGCTTGATCTTTGAATTAAACGATGAAGTTTAAAACACGATTTGATTTTGGTAATGTTCGATGGAGTTTAATCTTGACTTTGTCTCTTGCACATCAAGTATCTTATTTAATTCTGAATAAATAATCTATTAGTAAGTTTTTTATGAAATAAAGGACACTCGAAGACGCAGAATGCTCACAAAAGGACAACATTGTAAATGTAGTGACTTGCATTTATTGATTAGTAAGATGTATAATATATATAGTGATTATAAGGAGTAACTAGGTCTAACATATCTACATAATAGTGTCTTAACACATATACAACTCTCAAGACGAAGACGAAGACAGGTGTGTGACTTCAATCTTAGATGCTATTCAATGAACCGTGGGCTAGGCCTGGGCGTTCAGGTCTTTAGGTCGAGTTCGGATCGGTTCCTTTCGGGTCCAAGTTCTTTCGGGTCCTAAACATTTGGACCCAACATGTACTTCTAAATTTTCGGTTCGGGTTTGGGTCGGTTCTTGATCGGGTCCTGGTCGGTTCGGGTCTGTAATTAAAATACTTATAAAATATCCATAATTTTTGGGACCGTATCGGGTCTGGATCAGATTCGGATATTTAGGATCTAAAAAGATAAAAATACACAAATTTAATCAAATTTAGTTAAAATATGTCATGTATATCTAAAATCTTTCAAAATAACTTAAAATAAACTATTAAAACTAAAAAACAAAATTTTGAATTCTAAATTTTACATTTTAAGCTTCATATTACTTGAAAATGTTACAAAAGTAATAATAAAGATTGTTAACCAAAAAACATTTCAACTAAATCATAAAATAAAAATATTGAAAATAGAACATAACAAAACCTAGTTTTGTATATTCACGTTTTTAAGTCGGGTATGAATCGGTTCTTGTCGGGTCGGGTCTATTCGGGTCAGCTCTTTTTGGGTTTGGATCTATTCGGTTCGGTTCTTTTCGAGTCCGGGTCTATTCGGGTAAAAAAATTTCGGACCCAACAGGTACTTATAAACTTTTGGGTCAGTTCCGGTTCGGATATTTTCGGGTCAGTTCCGGGTCGGGTCTTCGGGTCCAAGTTAAAATGCCCAGGCCTATCGTGGGCGAAGCAACGGCTTGGTAAAAGCATCAACTATTTGATCAGGAGTAGAGATGTGACTGACTCGTAAAGCGCCTAATTGTGTGTTGTCCCAAATGAAGTCATAGTCAAACACGATGTGTTTCATGCATGAATGAAAGACCAGGTTAGATGAGAGGTACATTGCTCCTATATTGTCGCAGTAAACAACAGGGGCCGCATTCCAAAATCAGAAAAGGGAGAGCATACGGCCTGAGCTTCGTGTAATAAGCATGTTGTCAACATAGATAAGAACATAAGTGAATTCTGCTCCTGCACGGTGTGTGAACAAAAAGGTGTCGGCCATGCAGTTAGTGAAGCCCCAACTGAGAAGATGTTATCGTAGTTCTTGATACCATGTCATGGGTGTCTGACGAAGTCCGTATAGTACTTTCTTAAGTCTAACACATGATAAACCTTGAGGGTGAACCATATAAACCTCGTCAGTTAGAGTTCTCTGCAAGAAAGCTTTGTTGACATCTAGTTGACAAATTCGCCAAAACTTGTTGACTGCAATATTCAGCACAGATCGGATGGTAGTGGCTTTTATAACAGGGCTGAAAGTTTCAGTGAAGTCACGAACTTGAACTTGATGGAAGCCTTTCGCAACATAGTGTGCTTTATACCTGTCAATTTATCCATTGGGTAGGTACTTAATTGTAGACAACCATTTATCTCCGACTTAGTTGTGGCTCAGGTCTGGTGGTACGAGTTCACAGGTGCCATTTCTAAAGATGGCATCATATCTAGATTGTGTCGTAGAAGTAGATACTTCCAGTATGAAAGTTTCCAAAATATATTTTTCTTGTCCCAAACTGATGTGTCACGTAACCATCTGCCATATTTTCAGGAATATGTGAATTACCCCCTTTGCAGATTGTTTCTTTGTGGACCATAATAATCAATATCCTTCTTGATTTTCTCTCCAGATAAATATGGTGGGGTGGTGTCACGTACAACCACTTTTGACCTGAACAATGTTTTGTTCCTTCGATATCGAGGGTTAATGGGAAAAAATCTCTGATGACAATCAACAATAAGGACAAGCTAATCTCCCAAATGTCGCCCAACCTGATAAAATTCTGTATGCATGAAAGTCATTGATGGTCCACGGAAAAATTGCTTGCATTGTAAAGTTTCTTCTCAAAGAACAATCATACGTATGCACCCACGTTGACCACAACTCCTTCAATTCTTTTATCAAAGGCTGTAAAAAACATCATGTGACATCTTCGGATGCTTGGGACCAATTATCAATATACTCATGAAAAAATAATTTCATTTCCACACATATCTCAGGTGGAAAGTTGTATAGTGTGAAGGTTACTGGCCAAAGTGAGTATTCTCTCCCATACATTCCAAAAGAACCAAATCCATCAGTCCAAAGCCCAAGATAGACATTGAAAATATTGCTAGCGAAATCAGGATGTGCCACATTCAAGTGTTTTCACGCTTTTGCATCTGAGGATGATTGATCTTGCATCCGTCTGAGTATGTTCGGCATGTCATATATCTCATCGCTGCTTTCATCTTCTCAGATTGATATTATCTCTTCAGCTTATCGGCAATAAGTAAGTATCATATTCGTTGGTATGGTACCTTATTCCTCCCACGCACTTTCGGTTTATATGTGGCTTCTGGCAAAATCGACACTCCAAAAACTCTGCATCTTTCCTCCAGTATATCATACAATTGTCTATACACACATTTATCATCTCCGAAGGTAAGCCAATACTATAAACCAGTTTTCAAATCTCATAATAAGAATCAGCAGACAAGTTATTTTCTGGCAAATACTCTTTAAAAAACTCAGCCCGTGAATCTATACAATCTTCAGATAAGTTATGATCAGTTTTGATATTCATCATCCTAGCTGCCAATGACAATTTAGAAATACCTTCTCTACAAACTTCATAGATTGGCTGATTAGCAGCGTCTAGCATTTCAAAAAACATTTTTGCGTCCAAGTTAGGTTCAACTACATTTTCTACTCTTACAGCAACTGTTGAAGTTGTTTCGCGAGACGCATATGTAATCGTATCGTGCATCCTATCATGATCTACCATATGATCCTCCTGATCAAGGTAATTACTCTCAGTGTGCAAAAGATTCGGTTATTCACTATTACCAATATCTTCATAGTGATTACTACTAGTAGGTTTATTTCTACCATGATGACTCTCTACACGTTGAAACCAAACATAGTAATGTAGGGATAGATCCTTTATTACTAAATGTTTTCAAACCGTTTCACAACGAGCAAATTTGGTATTTATGCATTTACAACATGGACAAAAAATACTACCGGTTTCATGTGTAAAAGGTGTGTTCCTACCTGGTACATGAATATCTTTACCCAGTTGAAAAATCCATGTGCCAGCAGAATCTTTATTTGCATTCATGCAATTTCAGAGCTTTTATATATTTCCACCATATGCCATTTTTTTCCAAATCTTTTTATCGTGTTTTTGTGGTTTTTTACAATGAAAAGATGTATATTTGATGTATATTCAGTTGATTCTATACATCACCATTTTAATTGTCTTGTGATGTTTTATATGTTATTATAAAAATTCAAAACTCTATGTTTGAGATATCTTTTTGATAATTTGTGAGTTTTTGATGGACTGAGATCCAATTGACTAATTCTTTAGGATATATTCATCGACATCAAAAATATCCGATTGTTTGTAATGAGAATTAGATATCTATTTCCTATAGATACACAAATAAATAAGTCTGAGTTTTGTAGGGGTTTTAACCAGAAATGGTTAGCAATTTTCCAAACTTACTATATGAGTGATTGGTTGGGTTGTAACTAGTGGTTTTAGTTTTAATTTCTACCTACAACCACTTAAATTACCAATCGTGCTTTAAGTAGTTTTTAAAGTTAAATTCAATAAAATAAAAAAAAAGTTGGAAAAGCCTTATTTTCTAAAGCAAACAAAATATAGTTGTAGAATCTATTTTCTTTGTAAAATACTAGGATTAAACCCGCCCTAGGACGTGTAACAAATATATAAATTATTTAAATATATTTAAAATGTTTAATTCATTTTATATAAAAATTAAATTATTTTTATATTGCGTGTTTAGTGGTGTCTAAAGTATAAGCCTTTATCATTCTTTGATTCTGTTCTTTTTTGCAGATTTATATTTACACAATATGACTGTTTTGTGTTGTGATTTGTCGTGGTATATTTCACTGCCTGCTCCATCTATGACATATTTTGTTTTTATTATCTTTGCTCTTTGTTAGCATCATATTGTTTTGTAATTTTTAAAGTTCTGGTTTGTGGCAGTGGACTCTTTTTCATTATGTGATGGCAACGCACTGCTTGTTGTTTTTGAGATCCTACTCTATGTACATCTTGAAGATCAATATGATATACTTTTTAACTTGTACTATTTATTGCGGTTGTGTTTATGGCTGGTATGTTTGTTTATGATTGATCTAGACTTGGTTTCTTAGTTATTGTTTAATACTATTTACCATCATTCTAAAACTTATTATTTATATTTCTTATATTGTATATTTATTTATTATTTATGTTACTATATATTTTTCAGATAGATGTTTAATGTAATTTTTATTTTATATTGTATATTTACTTATCTAATATTACGATAGATGTTTGATGTGATACTTTTATTTCTTATATTTTATATTTACTTATCATTTGTTTTATTATAAATTTTCAGATAGATGTTTAGTTTATTTTTCCATTTTTATATTGTATATTTACTTATTTTTTTAATTTTCTTATTTTGTATATTTACTTATTCTAAACTTTTTGCTTTTATATTAAATGACGATAGATAATTAATGTAATATTCTTATTTCTTATATAGTGTATTTACTTATTATTTATTTTGTTCTTATATTTTATATTTATTTATTCTAATATTACTATAAAGAATATTTCTATTTCTTATATTGTATATTTACTTATTATTTATGTTTTCCTATATTTTATATTTACTTATAAAATATTTAGAAATAATAAAAATGTAAAACAATACATTTTCATATTGATGTTCAATGTAGTTTTTTCATTTCTTATATTGAATATATACTTATTCTAATTTTTGCTTTTATATCAAATGGTAATATTACGATAAATGTTTAATGTAATATTTCTATTTTTATATTGTATATTTACTTATTATTTATTTTACTATTTATTTTTTAGATAATTGTTTAATTTATTTTTCTTTTTTAATTGTATATTTTCTTGCTTTTATATCAAATAATAATATTATGATATATGTTGAATGTAATATTTTTATTTGTTATATTTTATGCTTGTTATTATTATATTGTTTATTTACATATAAAGTATTTAGAAATAATAGAAATGTAAACCTATATATTTTTCAGAGAGATGTTTAAAGTTGTTTTTCCATTTCTTATATTGTATTTTTTCAATAACATCTTATATTGTATATTTACTTATTATTTATTTTTTCTTATATTGTATAATTACTTATTCTAATTGTTTTACTTATATATCAAATTTTAATATTACGATAGATGTTTAATGTAATATTTATATTTCTAATATTATATATTTACTTATTATTTATTTATTTTATTTGATATTTACTTATTATAATATTATAATAGATATTTGATGTAATAATTTTATTTTTATATCGTATATTAGCTACTATACATTTTTCAGATAGATGTATAATTTAATTTTTCTATTTTTATATTGTATATTTACTTTTTTTTATTTTTTTTCTTATATCGTATATTTCCTTATCATATTTTTATTTTTTTATATCTAATTATAATATTATGATAAATGTTAAATGTAATATTTTTATTTCTTATATTTATTTTTTATTTATTTTACCTATAACTTTTCCAGATAAGTATTTAATGTCATATTTCTATTTCTTATTCTGTATATTCACTTTTTATTTATTTTCGTTATATTATATATTTATTTTTATTTATTTATTTATTTTTAGTAATAATGTCACATGGCATCTTTCGAAAAAAAAAAATTTCTGATGATGTGAACGTTTCATGGAACCTTACAAACTACTTTTATTAGTATAGATTGTTGTAGGAATATATTTTCTTTTCATTATTTCTCTTATTTAATTTCTACAGCTATATTAAATACAATTATATAAAAAATTATACTATTTAATTCTACAATAAATTTTCTACGGCTGCACTTCAATAAATCGGTCCCTACTGTATCATCTGAGATCACGGTTGATTTCAAAAACTTTGGGTCTAACTGGTGACCAAGGAATGAAGAGGAATAATGCATTCCTTAATGTTCCTAACAAATTTTACCATTCATTAGGAATAGTCATTCTTTTTCATTCCTTCTCATTCCTTTTATTGTAGAGAATTAAAGAACAAATTTATTCCTCACTAAATTTGATATGGAATAACTGTTCCTCATCATTCCCATAATTTTATTCACATCAATTCTTTTCCTTTTTGTTCCTACTATTCCTGAGATGGTCACCGGTTAGACCCTTTGAGAATAAATTATATTGTTTTTCATAAGACATGACTACTTTCATGTTTTTAACGTATTTAGATTTCAAAAAAAAATTGAAGGAAATATTATTTTAACTATATTAACTTTGAAAAAAGATTCAAACAGTATACGTATAACTCTTTTTTTAACATTACTTTTCACTTTCTTTCATACAACTTTTTTTTGAATGCGCTATGTCTTTTGAATATTAGAGTAGCCACATAAAATTATATAAATAAAGACTTTGGTCATCGCAATAATATAAAATCAACAAAATTACATCCACTAGCAATAATTTAATAATATAATTTTATGATTTACAACTTTTTCGAAACTGACATAATTTACCACGTCAGCACATCACAGCACCACCGCATCACATATGCCGTTCGCATTTGCTTACGTTAGTTCCGTCATCACTCGTGACGATCGCACTTTCTTTAATTATATTTTCTTGATTCGGCTATTTCTTTTTTTTTTTGTTTAACCTGGGGGTATCCCAGGCCCAGAAGGCCCAGACTAATCCCCAAGGGGAAGGAATGCCCACGGATAGACGCCCCTCCCAGTTTTTCAAATGGGCCGAAAGCATGGCCCATATCCGTGTGGGTGACAAGAGCGTTGCAAGGTAGTTCCCAAACGGAAATAGAAAGGATATCAACTCTACAGGTATGATTTCCGGATTTCAAAATCATTTATATTCCACGAGCATATAATTAGATTTTTAATTTTTAGCTAAAACTACTAGAACTTTATAAAAAATTATATGTTATTGGTTGTTTTATTCCTGTTTGGTTATTTAAACCATCTCAAATTTGAATAATATAATGGATTTTCAATGTAAAAAAAAAGAACCCAAACATTGACAAAAAAAACACTAAGAACCCAAACAACGGGTGAAAACAAGATATAAACTAGCATTTAAAACTTTTCACATTAATAACAACACGTTGTCAATAAATTTTTGTATCTTATCTACTAAACATAAATCTCATGTATAACTTTTAGAAAACATATTTAAAAGTTATTTAAACAAAATTTTGAATAAATAATGTTCTAAAACAATAAATCAAATCGGTACTTTCAGATTTTGTCTAAAATTAGATTAATAAAAATTCATCTTTTTACAAAGCAAATCTTTTTCCACCTGTCAAAATGAGAATAAAAATCATGTTCTCTCTGTATTAATTTCTTATATTCAATTTTTTCTTTCGGAATATTTTGATGGTTAAATGGGAACGATGAATACAAAGAGAATCAATAACCATTTCACTCGGAAATAGAGGTTCTCATTTGGACAATCGAATGTATGAAAAATTTAAAACAGTTTACTGTTATATTTGTAATTGATTGTTCTTAATTAGTAAAAATAATTTTGGATTCAGAAAATGATAATTCTTGCAAATTATTTGGAATACATAAAGATCTTGAAAATAAATTTCAACATCTTAGAACTCATTCATATACCACAGACGTAAAATTCAAGGACAGATAGTTTCACACGCAATGCAAGAAAACAATTGTCGTTTATTGTCAATATAAATGTCAAGAGCTACCAATTAGTTTGCATAGTCTATATGAGTCTGATTAAGTTGGTGACAGAAAAAATTCTATGTAAATGTATATTTCCCTTTTTACTAAAACAAATATTTTTAAATATTTAACTAATTTTTAATTTTTAAAAATTCATCTATGGTTTTGTATTAAATTTGTTGATATTAATTTTAGTGAGCATAGATAAATACAATGTACTGCGATTTTTTAAATAATTTAGATGAAGTGGACATTTTGCAAATTTGACATGGTATAGGTTTTTTTTTTGTCAAGACATGGTATAGCTACTAAGTCAAATATTTAAAGCACACAAATAATTTGATTAATAAATGTGTAAGGTCAAAATATAAAATACAAGTATAATTTTAATGAAATATCTAACATTAAAAATAAATTGAGTGGTATTTTCTGTAGATACCACCAAAAAATAAAGTTAGTTTAATTAGTGTTTATGTTTTAGCAAAAAGATATCGATCGCTAACAAGTTAAAAGCAATAAATTAAATTATAATATGCAAACTATAAAACAATTGTTCTTTAGAAAATAATAATTAATGTGGTAAATGATATAATTTTTATACCAGTAATCATGTAAAACAAATATATATATATATAATAGTGAAAAATATTTTCGCATAATCCCAAATTTCAAGATCTAGTTTATTATGAATATACTAATGATACAAAGAATTGTTAGATATGGTCACTAGTTTATTAATGGGTAATTTAAAATCTTTAAAAAATTCCCTTCGTACTTAAATGTCTATTAACAAACTATTTTTTTTTTAAAGATACAAAAAATTCAAAAAAATGTTTGAAATGAAAAAATATAGACTAAAATAGATTAACCTTAATAAATAATTAGTTGTAAGAAGAGATATAATTGTATATCAAAATAACATTTTTTATTTTAGCTGCAAATTTAATACTCTAATTTTGAGTTCATAGGTGGCAAATAATTTTTTTTATAAACTGCGACAGGATTGTTAATTTTGGGATAAAATGATGTAATATGAATTATATTAAAATTTAAATTTTTTTTTACAACTTGGTTTGAATGACATGAAATTCTCACAATATTTATTCCAAAAAATTATGATGAAAACATTCGGAAACAATTTTTATAAAGAAAACATTCAAAAACAATTTTCTACAATTTTGATTAAAAAAAATTGGGATATTGGAAAACAAATTCTACATAAGTTGTAGAATTTTAAAATTCTATTGTTATTGGTTTATGAATTTTAAAACTCAAACTAAAATTCATTATTATTGGTTTGGGAATTTTTAAATTCCATTCGAAGCTTTTGTTATTTAAAAATTTTAGTTATCATTTATTTTGTAATTCTATTAAACTCTTTTGTTATTGGGAAATAAATTATTTATATTTTTACTCACAAGACTAGATTTTTTAAAATATAATATTTATTCACAAGATTTTAAGAATCCATGTAATAAAATCCTATCCACATGCAAACATATTTCGCTAATTTCTTCTTATCTCTAAAAAGAAAATATTTGTATTTAGCAATCTATTGACTTATATATGTATATCTTTTACATGAAAAATATTTGCAAAATTTCTATAAAACTTGACTTGTATATATATAAACTATGATAGTCAATAACAATCAATGAGAGTCAAATATAAATATTCGATAAAATTCATACAACATTAGTTAAATCTACTTGGCTTTTAAAAACCTATCCAACTTTTAGAATTCTCAAACTCAACATAAATTTTGGTTCCAATAACTCCTTGAATAAATTTATAATATAAGATTTAGCCAATTCCATCAATTTTTATTTCATTAATGTATTTCCTGGTTATCATTTACAGGCTTATTTTGGTTATTACTTAATTAAAAGTATAATACTATATTCTTTTTTCATGGGATTTTAGTTAGATTTTTATTTTATCTTTTGTAATATCCCATTTTCCCTTTTTAGATTTTTCTCCTAATTACTTTTGCGTTTCCCATTTACACCCTAAGAGCAACATTATCGCGGTATATTTGTCCACGTCTTTAACATTATTCGATTTAAATGAAAATCAAAAATGGTGAATTAAGCGTGAGACGTTCCTTAGTTAAGATACGTTGGCGGACGTCCTTAACACGCACGTGTCACGATGGGAATGGCCGGTGATTTCTAAGGCAAATCTCGTTGAGTCCGTCTTCATTTCGTGTCGGTTCTCTCTTACGCCATCTTTTCCGTTTATCTCGAGCCATCTCTTCCGTTTATCTCGAGCAATCTCTTCCATCTCGAGCCATCTCTTCTGTTTGGTTCTCTCTCGCCGGCGCTTCGGTCTCGACGCTTCTTCTCCCCGCGGTATAGAGGATCTCTGACGGGTTCGATTGTCTCTCTCCGCGGCTTCTGTTTCCACGGCGCTTCGGTCTCGACGGTGCTCCGGTTCTCTCTTCACGACGCTTCGGTCTCGACGGCGCTGACAGCGCTTCGGTCTCGGCGATTCTATCTCCACGGCGTTTATCTCGTGACTTTGCTTCTCTCTACCAATAATCTTATCTTTTAAGATTGTCCCTAACCCAAGTCCTTAATTGAAAAATAACATTAAAATAACCTAAGGACACACTAATTGGTTCTAGGGATAATGTTGCTCTAAGCCCTTAAAAAGATGAAAGAGTGACTTACTCCAAGGGATACAATTTTCTTTTTTTGGACATGATAAGTCACTTTCCACATGGGGCACACTTCTCACCACTTCACCCCCCTTGTTATTACCCGCGTACCCCTCCCCTTGAGTTAGTCGATTGTTGACTTGAGTTAGTGATTATAACAATATATTTTTTATCAATCTCTTCTATTTCTTTATGTGATTATTTTAACATATTTAAAATATATAAATAAATAAATTTGTTATCATAAATTATGTCTTTTTGTTCTCTACATTTTAAGATCCATTTTGGTATATTTTTGTAATTTGAATATGAAAAAAAATTGTGGACATGGACACCGTAAATATATACAAAAATTGAACATGACTTAGTGTTGATTTGAGAAATGTGGTTTCATATTAACTAAATTAACTAAGATCGTATTTTGAGTATTTGAACTTTGACAAAAGACGATATATCTATGAGTTACCGTATTGAAACAGTCTCTCTGATATGCATATGTGTATACATGTTTGTTGGATACTGAAAATAGTTGTTGTTTGTGGATGTGGACGAAAGTTCACTGTTGCCATTTGTGGATGTGGATAACTGATAGAATATCAAGAAACTATTGTGGACAATGACTTATTTGGACAAGAGAAGAAACATGAATTCATGTTAAAAAAAAACATCCACAACATGAAATTATAGATTAGTCAAGTCAAGGTTTCGTCTTTCAGTATGATCCTACAATGAATAACAATACAATGTCAAGAGAGTCCATAAACAAACAAAAAAAACGAAGTATTTGGTTTAAGACATACCTTGATGCCACCAGATGTTCCAATTACGATGTCTCAACAAGGTTTCGTCTTTTACTCATGAAACTGGTAAGGATCACCTCCATATACGCAACAAGAAGCTAATACAACAGCCATATACATCAAAGTCAGCAAACACCACATCATCCACAAAACTTCAAGAAAATAAATAAAACAAACTTGCTCAACAGAGAAAAGAAAAGAACTTTATCAACAGAGTAATCAAGGGAAAAACACAAACTTTATCAAATAATAAAGCTTCTTACATAAGACATGATACAGAGGTGGTGGTGGATACGATGGAGGTGGACTTGAGGATGGAGAACATTGAGATGGTGGCTGTGGTGAACAAGAAACAGAGGAACAAACCCAGAAAAACACAAAACTTTATCAAATAATAAAGCTTCTTACATAAGACATACAACAGAGAAAATTTGAAAAGAAGCTTACTTGATCTGCTCAGTCACTGTGGCTTCACATTCAAGGGAGTACATATGTCGAGACGTGAAAGCTGCAGACTTGAAGGCACGAGATCGAGTTCTTTCGTCACCTCCACAACATCCACGGCAAATTTTGAGATGGTGGCTGGATACGATGGATGTGGACGTGAGGATGGAGAACATTGAGATGGTGGCTGTGGTGAAAAAAAAACATAGGAACAAACCCAGAAAAACATAAACTTTATCAAATAATAAAGCTTCTTACATAAGACATACAACAGAGAAAAATTGTAAAGAAGCTTACTTGATCTGCTCAGTCACGGTGGCTTCACATTCAAGGGAGTACATATGTCAAGACGTGAAAAGTTGCAGACTTGAAGGCACGAGATCGAGTTCCTTCTTCACCTCCACAACATCCACGACACTTTTGAGCTTGGAATCCATGGCCTGGCTCATGGGTGACATTCCACGATGAGGAGGAGAAGGGAGAATAGGCTACCGGCGTGTGGCCAAACACCGGCGTGGATCGAAAGGGATTTCAAATCACAACTTAGCAAACAAAAATAAGGGTTTTGAAATTGGGAAAGTGAAACTGGATCTATGAAATGACGTGTTTTGTTTTGAGACAGAATATGGTTATTTGTCTTTGGTTAGGTTAGTGTGGTCTAGTAAGAAATAAGGATATGAAGGATTTTCAACAACCATAATATGTGTGGCAAGCATGAAGTGTCTTATTGAGTAATTCATAAGACAAAAAGTGTTTTAGAGAGTAAAAAAATCAAGATGAAATGTAGTCATGATTCCTAGCAACTTGCCCCTGAAACCTTTTGGCCTGGTACACGGATTTTCCAAGTCTTTGTTTTCTCTTTTGCCAACTTTCATTTGAGTCGTTCTTTATGCATTTCTCGACCATGTTTTCAATCTACGCTTACGTCATCATTAAACTAATAGAAAAATTTAAAATATTTTTTTCTTTTATAATGGTTTCCTCTCAGCTGTCTCTTACTTGCACCGTCACTTCACCTGTTTGTGTCCTCTTTCTTCTCAAACTCATACTATATCCTTTTTAAATATCCCTTTCCTTCTTGACTTTTCCTCAACTCTCTCTCTTCCCTTTTTTTCTTCGATAAATAGATTCCAATTTGGTTCTTACCTCCCTCCATTTGCCTTCTCTTTTGATCTCCTTATCTTCAAACTTAATCTTGAGGTTGTGATGCAGATCACAAAGCCATGGTTTTGATTCTTTGATAGATCTATTCCTTCGTTGTTCATATTCTTTTTGACTTTTTCTTTGTACACATTGATTCGGAGAAGCAAGAGTCATGTCCTGTCTGAAAAACTTGAGCTTTTATTCGGTCTTGTCCGTATAGATCATACCTCAAAAAAAATTCAAAGTTCATCTCTTTATTCATCTTTTCGTTTTGGGTTTGTAGGGTTTGATTGATTTCTCTATTTTGAAATGTAAATTTAGGGCCTTTGAGACTTTGAAAATCTTGATCTCCATGGTTCAAAGTTAGGAGGAGCTTTTTGAGTTAAAAAGTTTTCTGCAAAAGAAACAAAAAAAAAAAGATGGCGACTTTAACTGAACCATCATCATCTTTAAGCTTCACGTCTTCTCATTTCTCTAATGTCTCTGTTGGGTCTAATCATTTCTCACCAAGCTCAGCTTCTAACCTCGAAGTTGTTAGTCTAAGCAAACTCAGCTCCAATCTTGAGCAGCTTCTCAGTAACCCTGATTGTGATTACACAGATGCAGAGATCATTGTAGACGGTGTTCCCGTTGGTGTTCACAGATGCATCTTATCTGCTAGAAGCAAGTTCTTCCAGGAGCTGTTCAAGAAAGACAAGAAGAGTTCCAAGGTTGAGAAACCAAAGTACCATTTGAAAGAGGTGTTGCCTTATGGAGGAGCTGTTGGGCATGAAGCTTTTGTTTATTTCCTCAGTTATATCTACACCGGGAGGTTAAAGCCATTTCCTTTAGAGGTTTCTACTTGTGTTGACTCTGTTTGTGCTCATGATTCTTGTCGACCTGCTATTGATTTCGTTGTTGAATTGATGTATGCTTCTTCTATTCTCCAAGTGCCTGAGCTTGTTTCATCTTTTCAGGTGTGTAAATGCTTTCTCATTGTTTTCTTGATTCACAGACAGTAACGGTTCTGATTCTTTTTGGTTTTGGGTGTGTGTTTGCAGCGGAGGCTTTGTAACTTTGTGGAGAAGTCTCTTGTTGAGAACGTTATTCCGATTCTTTTGGTTGCTTTCAACTGTAAGCTGACTCAGCTTCTTGATCAATGTATTGAGAGAGTGGCGAGGTCAGATCTCTACAGGTTCTGTATTGAAAAGGAGGTTCCTGGAGAAGTAGCAGAGAAGATTCAACAGAAACGTCTCAAGTCTCCACAAGAAGAAAACAGTCCCAAAGTTTCAGATAAAACGCTGGAGAGAATCGGTAAAATTCTAAAGGCGTTGGATTCAGATGACGTTGAGCTTGTGAAGCTTCTTTTAACCGAGTCAGATATCACTCTAGATGAAGCCAATGGTCTTCATTACTCCGTGGTGTATAGTGATCCCAAAGTTGTTGCCGAGATTCTTGCTCTTGATATGGGTGATGTCAACCACAGAAACTCACGTGGCTACACGGTTCTTCATTTAGCTGCCATGCGTAAAGAGCCTTCCATCATCATATCTCTGCTCAAGAAAGGTGCAAATGCGTCTGGCTTCACGTGTGATGGACGCAGTGCGGTTAATATATGTAGAAGATTGACAACTCCAAAGGATTATAATACGAAAAAAGCGAAAGGGAGGGAAGCTAGTAAAGCACGGTTATGTATAGATCTCTTGGAAAGAGAAGTTAGAAGGAACCCTATGGTTGTTGATTCACCAATGTGTTCTCTTTCTATGCCTGAAGATCTCCAAATGAGACTGTTATACTTAGAAAAGAGAGGTAACGTATTTTATAATTGGCGAATTCTTGTGTATCTCATTTATGTTATTTTTGTTAATGCATTAAACTTTTTTTTTTGTTGCAGTGGGGCTTGCTCAGTTGTTCTTTCCAACAGAAGCTAAAGTAGCAATGGACATTGCTAACGTAGAAGGCACAAGCGAGTTCACTGGTCTTCCACCACCTTCAAATGGGTTAACCGGAAACTTGAGTCAGGTTGATTTAAACGAAACTCCTCATATGCATACCAAAAGACTTCTTACTCGTATGGAGGCTCTAATGAATACAGGTAAACAAAAAGAAGAAAATCTTGCTCTTCTTGAATCACTCCTGTTCTGTTTCTCTTGGCTGACTTGACTTCCTACACGTCTTGCAATGCAGTTGAGACTGGTCGAAGGTATTTTCCATATGGCTCAGAGGTTCTAGATAAGTACATGGAGGAGTACATAGACGATGACCTTCTGGATGATCTACAGATTGAGAAGGGATCTCCACAGGAGAAAAGGTTGAAAAGAATGAGATATAGAGAGCTTAAGGATGATGTCCAAAAGGCGTATAGCAAAGACAAAGAGTCTAAGATTGCACGGTCTTGTCTTTCTGCTTCACCCTCCCCTTCTTCTTCGTCCTCTTTAAGAGGAGATGGTCTGAGGAACTCAACATGAAACTGTAGTATAAGTTGAATGTTGTTTTATATGTGTTGAAAAGTTTTTCTTTTGGGGGTGTTGTTTAGATACTTTAGGATCAGTTTAAATAAAAAGATGGATGGGTAGTTAGTTATACAACAGTAAAATTACTTACTAACCCAAAAACATGCTAACTACATGCAACCTTTTGTTTTCAAATATTTTGGTATATACTTTCAGTTTCATACTATACAAGAGACTCTCAGATTCCTAAGACTAAAACAAACGAGAAATACCATAAAAAATAGATGAGACATGATCATTTGTCAATGTTTACATAGTTGCCAGACATGGACTAATGGAGGACAATAATTGAGTAAAAACCCAATTTTATTTTCAAACATGTAATAATGCATCCTGAACAAGAACTGTGACAGGTATGTCCCAGTAAGTAGTTATTAGCTGGTTTCTTTGGTCTACATCAATATTTGGTCTCTTTCAACAAAGAAAGCGTTTCACGTTGGCATCATCATAAGGTGTGTCTTTCCTCCTCTCAGCAGCCACAGAAGAGATGGTACCAAAAAAGCACAACCTAATAGGTTGATAACAATTAGTTGAGCTTTACAGAATCACTTCATTGAGTTTAGTAGTGCATCAACATTAGCTATACTCAAGGATGATCTCTGTTCTTTCCAAGTCCTTCCTTGTTCCATTTGTGGGTCACTATACTGATGAACATACGTCAATTTCAAGATAACGTTACAACGTTGAACTGACCAGTAAAAGCTTCACCTCAGGTAGATGATTTCTTTATACTTTCCCAAGTAGCTGGACCTTCAGGGTGGGAATTAACAAAGTATGACAAGAACCTGGTATTAGAAATACCCACAATAGTGCCTAGTGTCAGCCTCGGCACTACTGCATCTCTTTCCCTCAGCCAAATATACATTGAGAATCTCTGATGTATTCTCTCCATACTATAACACAAATAGGTTGGGGACTCTACAAGAGATTCCACTGGGTAACCTAGATAATCTTTTAGAAGATCGATCTTCTTCTCAATGATATCTTTAGGCCGGCTGAGTATGTGAGGAGCTCGCTTAACAACCTCTGTAACCACATTATAATCCAAACCAGCTTTCACAAGGGAATCAAATCTCTCTTGTAGCTCATCTCCCCTCCCTTGGAACCTCTTCAGAGCACTCACCATCTCATCGGAGTTCTCTACATACCCTATCTTCAACAAGAAGGCTCTCTTCTCAGCGTTCCTGAAATCCAGTGAATCAAGTTCAATTCTTCTCTTTGTTGTTTTAGAAGCTAAACTGAACAGTTTCAAAGGCTCTTCCTTAATGATCTGATGTAACTCTTCTCTTCCGATCTTCAGTTTACTGCAAACAGCTTTTGGTCCTAGCAGAGAAGTTGAACAGATAAGCTTCATGTGTTGCTGTAAAATTCTAACGATAAACTGCTTCTCCAATCTGATACGTATCATGTATTTCAAAGCCGCCAAAATGCTTTTCACAGACTTGTCTAGTAACATCTCTGGGTGGTCTATCACTAGCTTATCGATTTCATCCATCTCAAGTCCCACTTTAAGCAACTTATCAAACATCACATAAGCTTTCTTCCCAGAAGTTTCACCCACCAAGTCAGGATACGTTTTCAAAAGGCTACTCAACTTCTCCTCTTTGAATCCCATCTTCTCAAGAAGCTCCATTGTCTCAAGAACACTCCCCCAGTTATATGTTTTTCTGTCAGACAAATACCTCCCAAGCCAATCACATGCCATGTCTAAATCCTTTAACTTACCAACCACATCAACAAACTCCCTATGAATATCACCGACCAGAAGCGAGGGGGAATAAGTTACAAGCTTAATGACTATAGGCTTGCTAAGACCTAATCTCTCATAAGCTTCGAGCTTCGACAACAAAACCCCATTCTCATATCCGAAAATCTCTCTCGCTTCTTTATACACACAACCAATCTTGCTACGAGGAATCCCGTAGTTGCAAAGAACATGAAAATTCTCAAACAGGACAGTGTCATCACTCAGAAGCACAAGGTCTCGTTGGAGAAAACGAGAGATCTCACAAGGACGCAGACCAAGACTCTCGAAAAATGGCTCAAACTCGTTGATGGGGTTGTATCTTAGAAACTTAGTCAAAGACTGAGATATATCCTCTTTCCTGGTATCGATCTTGGACAACAAAGAGGAGATGAAACGAGGGGAGTTGTTGCTTATATGCTCTGCATCAACGAAACTGAGAGTTCTAGTGTGATGCAAGTAATCAAAGAGAGCCTTTTGAGCTTCGTTCTTCATAGCTCGGGAAACCCTGTTCCCGAAAACCCGTGTGGGTGACTGAGACCAATGTCTTGAAGAAGAAGAAGATGATTCATCACCCTCGCAGACAAATCTACCACTTTGGAAACATCTAACATGATAAAGTTCGGACCTTGAAGCTTGGGTTTGGTGAGCGATGGAGGAGAAAGCAATGCCAATGTTAAAATGAGCAATCTTTAGCCTAAAACGCATCATTGCAACCTGAGACTAAGGCAAAGAGCTATTGAAGATGCATCAAAAAATGGGTTTTTTTTTTCTTAGCAATTCAGCGAAAGAATTGAAATTTACCAGAAGTTATGGACCCTTTACGCGATTGAATCAACCATCATCACCTGATTCGTCGCTCAAAATCTCTCTCTCTCTAGCTTTGCTAAAACCTCTCTTTGTTAGGGTTTTTACTTTTGCGCATTGTGATATTCAAGCGACCACGCCACCACGGGATGTAAAAATTGCCAGTTGGTCCTTTTTTTTTTTTTTTTTTTGTCAACTTTGGTCACTTTGAACCTTTAATCCTCAAACTGAGGTAAGGAAGGGTCGAACCCCTCACGCCAGGACCTGAAGGCAGAGCTCAGTAACCACTTGGCTACGAACGACCCGGCATTGTCAGTTGGTCCTTAAACTGTCATTTTCTTACTAATATGCCCAACCAGGTTACCAAATTAAAAATTGTGCAGATTAATTAAAGAGTTAACTAGGCCAAAAACCTAAAACAATATGGAAATTGGGAAAGTCATATAAAACATTACAAATATAGCAGGTCAAATACTCTAATATGTAGGGGTGATTGAATGTGTATATTGTTAATTATGGAGTATTGTTTGGGTAGGAGGTGCAAATTTTTAAAAGGGCTCGAGATTTTCCTAGCTAGACATACTCATTCGAACTCGGTTCGGATCTATTCGGATTTTAGATTTTCAGAATAAAAACTTAAGTTATATTTGTATATCTATAAATTTGGATTAGAATTGTAGGTTTGGTTTGGGTTCAGATAACATGTTCAAATTGTTTTTAAAATTTTAAAATTTATATATACTTTTAA
Organism: Raphanus sativus; assembly: GCF_000801105.2. Lineage (NCBI taxonomy): Eukaryota > Viridiplantae > Streptophyta > Magnoliopsida > Brassicales > Brassicaceae > Raphanus > Raphanus sativus. Next base: position 17,890,579 of record NC_079514.1, on the reverse strand, counting down.
TTTTTCAAAATCTAAAAAATATAATATAATATATAACATGTAAATTCGAATAATGTATATCAAAATAACTAAATCTTATTATATAAAACTTGAATCTTCAAAATTACCAATTAACATTGACATATGTCAATATTTATTATAAGATTGTGACATGTGTCAAAATATTATACAATTTTATTTTGTTTAAATTTTATAAAGAGATTTAGAAAAAAAAAGAATTAGTACCATAATAGTTTTTACAGTTATTTTTAGGGGTTTTAAAAAGGAAAATTACAATTACATATTCTTTTACAATTATGTATTGTTAACATATTAATAGTAATTTTAATATTTTAACCATGCTCCATTGATAACATAAGTGTACTATGCATGCATAACGATGTTGACCCAAGAATCAGAGTAATGAAATTTTGAAATAATATTTCATGAAAGTTTATATATCTATAATTATTTCATTATTTAATAAATGCATATGTATTGGTCAAAAGGACTTCTATTTACGCAAATTAAATAAATTATATGGTTATCTGAACCAGGATAATAATAATAATCTGATACTGTTTTTAAAACTAAACTTTTGTTTATTAAAAAAACTTTTGTGTATTCAAAAGAGATCGCTAACAATTTTTTTATTAAATAATATAGTAAAAATAAAAGGAAACAGAAGTAACAATTTTTTATTGGATGTAATAATAACGTGTCTTTTGTTTTCATAAAGATAGATTTGTTTAGAAGAGATCATCACTATTTAGTATTTCCACAAATTATATACATGGTAAAAATAAAAAGGATGAAACGAAAGGAAACCGTAACAAACAGATGATGTTACAGCAGAATAAAACAAAAATGTGATAACGATATCTTATAAGATAGGAAAGATCTACATGTTATTTCTTTGGCTGTAAAAAAGTTAAAAAAATTAACAAAAGATAAATAATCATAATCCTTATTAGAAATGAGTTTCAAAACCAATTTGACATTGGTTCATGAGAATGTAGGGTGCTATAAATACAGGCCATGGCTGATCACAAACCTCACAGAATACTTCCCAAAGAACTCCTAAACCAAGACACACTATAAGACACGTACGAGAAGATGTATGAATACAACGACATGTATGAATACAACGACGAAGATGGAGGGATTCAGTTTCAACCCTACGATGACGAACTCATCAACGAATATTTAATCCCCAAACTGGAAGGTAAACCGCGGGGAGAGATCACTATGAAGGATGTTTACTCAAAGGAGCCATGGTTGCTGGACCATCCGATGGGTTCGTTTTTCAAGAAGAACGAGTGGTACTACTTTGTGACAAGGACTCAACTCTCTAAGAAGAAAATAGGTTGTGGTAAGAAAGCGAAACGGAAGATCACCAGAGACAATAACAGTGGGTCTTGGAAAGCTAATGCGAAAGGTGATATCAAGGACAAGGAAACAAAGATGGTCATTGGGGAACACCAAACCCTAGCTTTTGTTAAAAGCTCAGTAAATAACAAGAAGAAGCAGAAGAGTGGAGACGGTACTTCTTGTGATGTTGGTGTACCAGGTAGCGAGAATAGCTGGATTATGACAGAATATATGCTTCCTGAAATAGAAGATAAGTTTCGTGAGCTGGTCATATGCAAGATTCATGTGATCGAGAATTCCAATAAGAAGAAGAAGGATGATCGTCATGAAGCTTCTACTTCTATAGTTTAACATAAAAATTAGTTTGTCTTGAGTAATCAATAAATATTTCAATTAATTTTGTTGTTTTGAGTATTGTTTAACTATTTTAGATTAGAGGTGAGATGGATCAGATATCTGAAGTATTTTGAGATATTTAGATCCAGATCTAGTGGATCCATAAAATTACTATCCAAATCCAGGCCTCGTAGATATCCGGAGTTAGAGTATTAGACTAAAATCCAAATACTCGTGAATATCTAGATTTTTTAAACAATAAAAATTAAATTAAAAACTAAAACTAATATTTTTTACTATTTAAAATTATTTTGTAAATAAAAATCGAAAATTAGTGATATTTAATCAAATAAAAAATTAGTTATTATATGTAAAAATTATATATAATATACAAATATAATTTTAATTTTAATATTTTAAAAATATATAATAGGCCAGATCCGGTTTTAGATATCCAGACTTAAAATTTCACTATCCAGATCTTTAAAATCACTATCAACAACTTTTTTTTCTAAATATCCATTTTCTGAGCAGGCCAGAGTGGATCCTGGATAGGATTTAAGTCTCATGTCTACCTTAGATATTTATTTTGACTATTTTTGCATATTTTAACTACTTTGTATAATTTCAAAATATTTTATATATTTTGGATAAGTTCTAGATATTAAATATGAAAATAAATAAAATTTTAAATATAAATCTGATTCAAATATATTTGGATATCCAAAATATTTTGGTTTAGTTGATTTAAATACCAAAATTTTGAACCACTCGAATAATTAACCTGTTTTGATTCCGATTTAGTTCCAAATTTTTTGGATTAGAATTTGGTTCAATTTTTTTGGATTCGGATTTTTTTACCCTAGTTTTTGCATTGTCTAAAACATGACAGAATGATTATACTTTAAAACTATATCAATAGGAATTACAATATTTTATTAATTGAAATTAAAGTTTTTTTTTACAAATTTCTATTTTTTTTTAATAAAACTAGATTCTAACCCGCACGTTCGCCCGAATATTTTCTTTATATTTATAAATTATGTTTTATATGAACAAAAATACATAACTTGATGATATTAAACTTTGGTGTTATATGTTGTTGTGTTTTATTTGATTGAATTGGATTATTTTTACGGGTCTCTTAAATCATAGTTAGCATGTAAGAGTTGTCTACATGTAAGTAGTTTTTTTTTTCTGAAATCTATCAACTGACTTAAATCTACAATCTATATAGATCAGGAAGCGATTTAGAGGACACCGCAAACCACAAACATTTCTACTATAAGCCCCAGTTTAAAAAAAGAATAAAAGAGTAGTATTCAACACAATATCACACAATTTCTAAAGAAAGAAGTGAAAGAAAAAAAAAATTAAAATGCAAATAATTTGGTATTTATTTTATCACTAAATATTTCAAACGCATGAGTGTTTTCAATTTTATTTTACGTAATAATTTTTTTTATTATGATTAAAGCTTTGTAAGAATTTTTTTAAATTTATTATTAAATATTTTGAACATATGATTAATAACATATTCTTATTGGGTCTAAAATTGATATATATCTATTTATAATTATTTGAAAATTATTATGTCCACATGTGCGGATAAAAAACTGTTTATTTTTAAACAAAATATGGAAATATAAATTATCATAAACAAATATACATGTACTATATAACTAAATAAATTTTAAAGTGTATTGTATGCAAATTATAAAAGTTAAAAAGCTATATTAAAAGATGCTATATATTTTATTATTTCAGGCTATAATTTATGTATCAACCTCAAAAATATATTAATAAGTTATGAAATGTAAATTCTCAAAAAGAAGAATATGAAATGTATAAAACAAATCGTTATATGACAAAAAAACAAATTACTATATATTAATAAATAACCAATAAAAAGCGTAAACAATAAAATTATAGAGTTATACGATATAACTCTAAACTAGATCTTGACCCGTGCGACTGCACGGGTATTTATTTTATGTTTTTAGTTCTTTGTTTGTATTAAATGATATATTTATAATATTTGATCATAAATTTAGATCGAAAACTAACTTTTTGCAGTTACAAAAAAAATTCAAAATTAAAATTTTAATAAAATATTCTTATATAAATTCAATTATCATAATTAAAATAGTATATGTGTGGATTATAATACTTTCGAATTCCAAATATTTGGAATTTCTATTAATATAAATTTGTTAATAATTTTAAATTTTAATTTGTGTGTACTAAATGTTATATTTGTAAATGTAATCATATTAAATTAAGTAATTTAAAAATATTGCGTTAACGTAAAATGTATCACCGACACTGGAGATCACCTAAAAAAATCTAACATTTATATGATTAGATGTATGTGTAAGATATATAGCAAACAAAGTTTTTGAATGATAAGTATGATGCATTAGTTATAAAATTTGTAAGAAAAAAATAAGCTTTAGACTTTTAACAAATTTGTGACATATAAAAATTAAGATTAAAATTTGTAAGAAAATGAAATGTAATATAATATATATTTGATCTAACTGCTATTTTATTATAAATGGGTTTACATGTTCAATAATTTTCAGATTGGATTTTGACAATTAGTTTTATAATTACTGTAGACTGATGAGAAAGTCAATGAAAAATAATTTTTCGAAAATAAATAAGGTGATTCTATTTCTATATTTTGTAGTAGGGGTGGGCATTCGGATGTTCATTCGGGTTTGATTCAGGTCTCTTTGGGTTTTAAGTTTTCGGGGTGAAAAATCTTAGCCTCATTCGGGTATTTATAATTTCGGTTCATGTTCTAGTTTGGATAACTCATTTAAATTGTTTAAAAAAAATAAAACTCTTAAAATATAAAGTAAAAAAAATATATATATATAAAAAATAAAATTGAATATTGTATGCCAAAAACTTTAAATTAACATAAAAATTGGTTTGGTTCGAATATTAAAAAATAGTGATGGCACAATAATTTTCCTACCATACCATATATGATTTTTATTATCATTAAATGTGGTAAATTTAGAATTAGAAAATGTATTTATTAAACTGAAAAGACAGCAATTAATAAAACTATAAATAATTTCGAAATTGATTTAATAGAGAAGGAAAGTTAAATTTTATATTTGGACAACACATTAACTCAACTGAAAAAGACAAATATTAAAATATGTAACTTAATTTATATTAGGACATCACATTAATTCAACTAAAAAAGACAAACATTAAATTAAGTAACTTATTTAATTCTCAGTGGCATAGTAGTGTAAATAACTTTGAAAACTTAGGGGCAATTTATATGGGTACTTCTCTTTTAATAATATAGATGTAAATCATATATCTAAAACTTCTATGATTATATCAAAGTTATATATTTACTAAATAAAAAATATTTGCACAAACGTATTGGTCAAACTCTAGTTTCCATTAATTTAGTGTTATTTTGAATATGGAAAGTCGAATGTTTTCTTTTCAATGCAATAACAGTCCGTATTTTCAATGTATGTCCTGATTGACCCATTTAGTTTTGAAAAGTATTATTATTTTTCAGAATAAGTTAAGTCGTTTATAATTTTTACTCACTCGGAGATACAGTTAATATAACATGACACAATAGTAAACATACTATATTACTGTCAGTTTGATTATTTCACCTTAAACCCAGATAGTCCCGTATTTGAGAAAGTCCAAATTCTTTATTTGGCATTGATTTGTATATCATAAACTTTTTATAATAAGTTTCATAATAGGCAGTTTTTATATATTGTGTCAGTATATATTTCTTTCCTTTTTAGTACTTATGAATTAGAAGTTATAATTTATTTTAGTATTCTGCGCAAAGCTCGGCACCGGTTGGAATGTAAATGGGATACGAATATTTCTTGTTTCCATCATAGGTTTTTCTTTTCCTTATGTAAATCATTGTTGTCCCAAGTAGATTTTCGTATTTTTGTATACTTTACCAACATAACATTATTAAAAAGTTGTGTGTTTACACAAACCATCTGTTTTTATGAAACAAAATGGTTTTCATTCTAACTTTTGGCTTTTAAAATAAATAGACAAATGATTTCTATATAAAAAAAACTTTTGTACCTAATATTTTACAACCCCGTTTGTCAAAATACATTTTTGACTACAAGGAAGTTTAGTGCCGTTTGAAATGTATATCTTCCATTAGGTATCAAAACATGCAAGTAGTTTCAAAAAGTAGGCAATCTCCTCACAAGTCACACGATACGAAACATCAATTTTTTCTTAAAAAAGAAAAAGAAATAATTTGGTACCTCTCCGTTAACCTCTATTTTGTTAAGGGTATTGTTTGGAACTAAAGATAAATATACGGATACTTCCGTAATTTCAATACATTTTTGGTGTCGTATTCACGAGCTGTATTTTTTTTTGTAACACCAAATTCTTCATTAAAACTTAAAGATCGATTCCATTGTTCAGAGGAATCATAACAAGAGATTCATTCCTAAGAGCTTGCTTTGCCAGAGCATCAACATCTTTGTTTCTCCCACGTTGAATCCAAGAGAAAGAGATAAAATCAAAAGCAAGAGAAAGACAAATTATATCAGCAACTATGCCATAGATCTCTGTAGCTTGTTGTCCTGAGTTGAACGCCCTCACGAGGAGTAGCGAGTCTGTTTCGCAGTGGAGATGACGAATGTTATGTTCAATGCAGTATTGCAGAGCTTCCCTTAGAGCCAGTCCCTCTGCTACTAGAGGAGAGTTAACAAAGTGACAGTGTGCTAAGAGAGACACTTTCTCGTTTCCAGTTCCCACACACCAGCCGAGTCCCGCCAGTTGTAAGTCTTCACGCCATGCTGCATCTGTTTGGAGAACTACAGCATTTGATTGGGTGTTATCCCTTGGCGCTATGGGCTTGATCGTCATGTGTTCCGTCGTTGTTGCTTGTCCTTCTATCCATTCTCGTGCTGCCGCTACCGCTTTGGTGATGATCACTTCCGGTGTTGTCTCCTTGTTGCTGAAGATAAACTCATTTCTTGCCAGCCATAGATGCCAGAGGATCCAGGGGGCTAATTGGCCCGTAGTGACTCCCGAAGGTGGGAGACAGACCAAACTGCAAAGATCATTCCAACACGCAGACAAATCTACCAATCCTCTAGAGTCCACGCTATTAGCGTAAGGGGCAAGTTTCCAAACCTTTTGAGCTATCCCGCAATGGAGAAATAGATGATTGAGAGATTCAGTTGTGTTACAACGCTTGCAGTTGGTATCGACATTAATATGACGTGCAGCTAGGCATTCTCCAACCGGTAGGGCTCCTCGAAATATCTTCCATAGAAATAGTTTCAGCTTCGGGGCTGTTTGTAGCTTCCATACTCCTTTTTGCCAGTCCATCGTTTCAACCGCTTGCTCCTCACCTCTGTTTTTTGACATTTCCAGAGCTACTCGATACCCTGTTTTGGTCGTGTATTCTCCAGAGCTGGTGCCTAACCAGATGTACTTGTCAGGTGCTCCGGTTCGGCTAGGCTTTAGGCTCAGAATTCTACTTTCCTCCATTGGGATCACCCGTCTAATAGCTTCTCTGTCCCAATCAGACCCGTCCGGTAAGAGCAGCTGAGCGACCTTGAGGTTTTGGTAACTCTCTGGTACTGGTCCCATCGGCCTAATCTGTTCAGTGCAGCTTAGCCATGGGTCCTTCCAGACATTGATTGACTCTCCATTGCCTACTACCCATCCCGCGTTGCTGCAAATAAGGTCCATGTCAATTAGCAAACCCTTCCATCCATGTGACTCCACAGACTTGTGTGATGCACTTAAGAAGTCTGTTTCAGGGAAGTATTTTCCTTTCAGTATCCTGCTTAGGAGGCAGGAAGGATTGTTGAGGAGTCTCCATCCCAACTTTGCTAAGAAAGCATCATTGAAGCTTTGAAAGTCTTTAAAGCTTAGGCCCCCCATCTCTTTTGGTTGCGTCATTGTTGACCATGATACCCACGCCATTTTTCTATCCCCATCGTTTCCATCCCACCAAAATCGAGTTAACGCAGATTGGATACGGTTGCATAGCGACACTGGGAGCTTGAAGCATTGCATGGCGTGGGAAGGGATCGGCGTCAAGACACTGTGGAGCATGACGAGTTTCCCGGCTGCAGAGAGGTGTCTGTTGGACCAGCCACTAGCTTTCACTTGGATTCTGTCCACAATGGATGTGAAAAGATCTCGTTTCTTCCTGCCAAAATGCTCGGGAAGACCGAGATATTTTCCCATGCCGCCTTCCTTTTGAATGCCGAGGAGGTTCTTGATCTCTGTCTTCAAGGGAGCCGGGCTTCTGCGTGAGAAAGTGACTGAGGATTTGTCGGCGTTAATAACCTGACCGGAAGCTGTCTCGTATTGGTGTAATATCGTCTTGAGGGCTGTCACGCTAGCTTCGTTTGCGCGTGTGAAGAACATGGTGTCATCCGCGAATAGGAGATGGTTGACTTTGGGACTTTCGATTGCCACTCGTACTCCCGCCATCGCGCCACTCTCCTGTGCTCTGTTACATAATCCCGAGAGTACCTCTCCACACAGAATAAAAATGTATGGTGATAACGGGTCTCCTTGACGGATTCCCCTACTTGGTTTAACTCTTCCTCTAGGCGAGCCGTTGATGAGGAAGGCGTAAGTAACTGAAGAAACACACTCCATGATCCAGTTGATCCAAGTTTGATGGAATCCCAATCTAACAAGGACTAGTCGAATGAACTCCCATTCTAGCCTGTCGTAGGCTTTACTCATGTCCGTCTTTACCGCCATTGAGCAAATCTTTTCCGCTTTTGAGGTTTGGAGATAGTGAAGAACCTCATGCGTGATTAGAACATTATCCGAGATAGCTCGTCCTGGGACAAAAGCGGACTGATTCTCCGAGATGATAGAAGATAGAAGCGGTTGGAGGCGTTTTGTCAAGATCTTGGAGATGATCTTATAGTAGACATTGCATAACGCTATCGGTCTATAATCCGCCACTGTTTGGGGACTTCCCTTCTTTGGAATCAGTCGGACAAAAGTGTCGTTTATCTCGGCTGGTAGATTCCCTGAGATAAAGAAATCTCAAATCTCATTGACTATATCCTCTCCAATGGAGTCCCAATTGGAGTGAAAAAATCCAGCCGAGAACCCGTCAGGCCCAGGCGCTTTATCAGCATGTATGGAGAAAACAGCGTTTCTTATTTCCTCCGGGCTTGGTATTTTTATCAGCTGCTCGTTCTCTTCAGGCGTGACCTTTGGTTCGAGCGCTAGGTTGATGATCTCCTCTCTTTCTCCAGGAGTACTCGTGAATAGCTCCTCAAAATATTGCACAATGACCTTGGCAATCTGATCTTCTTTGTAGACAGGTTTTCCCTCTGCATCCTCTATGACTGAGAAGTCATTGAGTCTTTTCCGGTTCTTCGTTGTGGCATGAAAGAAGCCCGAATTGCAGTCCCCGAGTCGTAGCCATAAGAGTCTGCTACGTTGTCGCCAATAAGCTTCTTCAGATTTATACGCCGCCTTTAGTTCGTCAGAGATCTTGTGGATGAGTTGCAAATCATTCACGCTGTTGGTCTGTGCAGCCTCGAGCTCTCCCTTTTTCTTCTCAATGGTCAGTCGACTATTAGCTTGCTTCTTTTTGTTCCATCTTGAGATAGCTCCCCGAACTAGGCCGATCTTCTCAGAGACTGATTTCAGGTGTGCTTCTTTCCAGGTTGTTTTAATCAGTTCTGTAACCTCTGGGTACTCCTTTAGTCTTCTGTCATATCTGAAGATACCCCTTCTTCGTTTTCTGCCAGGTTCGAACACTGTGAGTAGAGGTTTGTGATCAGACCCTTCGTAAGCCAGGTAGGTGCATCTTGTAGTGGGGAACTGTTCTGCCCAGTTTGAGTTTGCAGCAGCTCGGTCCAGCCTGCAGCGGACTAAGTGATCCTCTCTCTGCCCTCTCCATGAAAGGGGGTCTCCACTGTGTTGGAGATCAAATTGATCACCTTCAGCAAAGAACGTTCGGAAGTCCAAAAACGAGCCCTCAGCTCTCTCTGGTCCTCCGGTCTTGTCTTCATTACTGAGCATATCATTGAAGTCGCCCGTGATAAACCATGCCGCATCCCTTGCTTCCGCTAACGAGAGTAGATAATCCCATAGGCTCCTGCGTTGTTTATAATCAGAGTCCCCGTATATGAAGGATGCAAAAAAACTTTTTCCTTCAACCTCCACTTCCGTGTCTATCAAGTTAGCATTTGCTTCTAGCACCTCAAGCTTTATTTCTTGTTTCCAATACAAAGCAAGTCCCCCTGCCCCGTGGCCGGTTGGGGGAACTAAATCGTAAATAACCCAAATGCTTGAGCTTATCTAGAACAAAAGTGTTGGGGTTTTTAGTTTCCATCAAGAAAAGTATGTCCGGGAAAATGCTCTTCTTGATCTCTCCCAGCCTGTGAACTGTCCAAGGATTCCCCAAACCTTGGCAGTTCCAGCTCACAATCTTTAAGGAACGAGAGTTGACGGAGTCCGAAAACCCGCCTTCTTCTTCTTTGTTGTCGCCGGGATCATGTTGCAAATAGGTTGATTCTCAGAGTCCTGAGCTGATTCTTGTTTATCAGAGCTCTCCCTTGAGGTTGTTCCCTTGCTGGTTCGGGGGTTCTTTTGCTTCGTGAGGTTCCTACGGCAAGTCGGGGGCTTTGTTTGTTGCACCTTTCTCAGCTTCGAGCTTGTTCCCACTAAGTTCTTTGGACTGCTATGAACCTTTTTCTTTGCTCCCGGTGGTCGCCCTGGTTTGCGCCTAGTTCCAGTTTGGCTTGTCGGGTTCGGAGGTTCCTGTGTTGGTGGCAGAGATGGTCCTAGCCTCAGTAAAGCCGGGACTCGTTGGGGGGTTTCTTTAGTAACGTCAGCTTGAAATGGAAGCTCCTGAGATTCCAGTCGTGCCCTGACCATTTGTGCAGCCGTTTCCTCTATCTCTCCGAGCTCCTCTGACAATCTGTAACGTTCCTTTCTAACTGCACTTTCTGTTGGGTCTGCCACAGATGAGTATTGGCGCATGAATTCGTGTACTTCGCCTCTAGCTTCATCCAAAGCTTCTCTTGGTAAATTTTCCCCTGTTGTCTGTAAGGGAATCCCCTTCTCAACATTGTGGGTTGCTCTCTTGGATGCATTAGAGTCCTCCTTTTCTTCTCTAGAGATCGGGAGTCCCCTTTCTCTAGAGGGATATCTGGCTGCAGGGGGTGGTTGGCGATGGTCCTCCCTGAAAGCAGAGGTATGTGAAGACCTCTCTCTGTCCAAAGAGTGGTGCTCTCGGGCCTTTCTTTGTTGATAATTTCTGTCTTCTGAGCGTCTTGCGTAGTCTTCCCTGTAGCTTCTCGATTCAGAACGATTGTTATTAGGCTGTTGGCGGTTCCCTTCATAGGCGTTGGGGCGACTGTATGGTGACGCTCTAGATGTATATCGTTGGTGAGCTGGTGGCGCTTTGCCATAAGGTGGATCTCCTCGTCTCTCCTTTGAGGTATGTTCTCTTGAACGGTAGGAGAACTCCTCCTTGTCATTTTCTTCGATAGCAAGAGCTGCTCTTTTCTCTGCTTTTGCCTTGAGGCAGTCTCTGGGTTCATGGTCTAGACGGTAGCAGTAAGAGCAATGTTTTCCAATTTGTTCATACACCAAGGTTGCAGTGACTTCTCCACGTGGGAATTCAACTATTGTACTCGTGATGAGGGGAAGTCTCCCGTTGATCTGCACTCGCATACGAGCGCTAAGTGAGGTTATCTCTGCCTCCTCGTAGATTCCTATGTCTTCTCCAATGGTTTTGATGGTTGTCTCTGTCCATAGATGGACATGAATTCCTTGGACTTTAATCCAAAATGGAATGAGGGATGGAAAGTCAGGGGCCATCGTAGGGTTCCATCTTTCTACTATTACCATCCATCTTGCGTACTGGTAAGGACGCTTGGCGAGAACGGTGAGCAGGTCTTCTTCCTTCTCAAACTGAAACTGGAACATTCCTTGTCCCAAATCAGATCCTATAGGGCGGGTTTCAGTGGCCCACTTCTCAGCAAAGAAAGGCAAGAGCGACCATATCTTCTGCGTGGAGGGATTAGTGACCCGTCCGATTAGGGTAAGAGAATGTTTCTGTAGCAAGAAATGGTTTTCTGGTTCTGGAACCCTGACTCGAGCTTTGCGAGGAGCTTGATAAGGTTCCGAAACCACCGATTTTCCTTTTTCCGCCGCCGATAGTCTTCTGTCCTCCATGGTTGTCAGTAGCGGTGAGAAAGTAGTGAGGGTTCCTGAGTTTGTTGGAAAGAGTCCTTTCGTTTGTTTTGAGTTGGGGTTTGAGCAGCGAGAATCGTGCCGTTGAGGGAATGCGTGGTGAGCCGGTGTTTCTTCTTTTGCTTCTTGTCTTCAGAGCTTTGTCGTCGGAGCTTCTTTGGTTGACATGGCGGTCCCATTCACGAGCTATATAATATTGTGAAATTGGGGTATGAAAAAACCATAATTGACAGACTAACTATTTTACCTAACAAATCTATACACTCTGTTACATATACATATTAATACTGTATTACTCTTTCTTTTGACCGGTGAAACCTGAAGATAAAAAATAACTATTATTACAGTGTGATATAATTTGTGGCAATTCAACATCCACATATCCCTTCTTTGTAATTCTTTACAGATTAGATCGACATCGTCACTACCATCTGAGTTCTGAAAATATTTTGTGATCTGAAAACTTTTCCCAAAATCCCAACCACTCTGCTTTTGAAACAGTCGCTGCAGTTACCGTCGAGGTGGTGAAGATCATCACGCGAGCCGATTCGCCTCCATATATATCACACGGGTGAGGAGCATCACCCTGTTCCATGCATCCATCTTCTCAATCCAAGATTTTTCATTGAGTGAAGACGAAACGTGAAAACCTGTAAATTTCCGGTTTTAGGTTCGAAGACGAGGCAGAAGATGAACAGTGAACGTGTTTCTATACTATCTTATGAAATGGAACATAATGCCTTTCTTTCAAATTTGGCTATTTTATTATTTTAGTTTGATTCTTGAAAAGAAAGTTCAATCTTGTTTATTGTTGTTTCATGTTCTATTGATATGCGTTTTATATCAGTGTATATATGTGTTTATATTAGTGTGTATATGATTTTGTAAAGAGGAACAATATGTTGAACGTAAATGGAATATAATTTTTTTACTATATCATTTGTCACCTTTTCTATTCTATATGCGCATGTAAAATTTAAATGCATCTTACTGATAATTTGAAATTTGGGTATTTAATTTATAAAAGATTGGGGTTGACATTGGATTAGGGTTTATAATTCCATGTAGGGTGTAATAATTAGTGGCTAGAATTTAGTTTATGAAGATTTAGGTTAACCGCGGATTAGGGTTTATATTTTCATGTAGGGTTTAGTGATAGTTAATAGGATTTAGTTTATGTACAATTGGAGTTGACATTAGAGCAAACATTACCACCTTTCATGAAGGCATAACCATATCAACATTTGAGAAATATGTTAAGATGATATATAAAATTCAACTACATTTTCACATTTTCTGTTCTATATGCCTCATGTAGAATGGTAATGCATCTTACTAATCTTATAGAAGATTATGGTTAACATTGGACTAATGTTTATAATTCCGTGTAGGGTTTAATGTTTAGTTGATAGGGTTTAGTTTAAAGTTCACTATTCAAATGTTGGGATGGGGTTTAGTGATTAGTTGATAGGAACTACATTTGTATTTATACTACATTTGTATCTTTCAATTGGAACTACATTTATATTTATACTATTCTATCTAATATACATAGTATGGAACTACAATTTTGATTTTTCCGTTTGTTTAACGCTGTTTTTTTATACTTACAATAGTTATTTACTCTTCTTTCTGCATCTTTTTCTTCATTTCCTTTGATTTTGAATAAAGTTTTGTGACGCATTTCCTAAATTATGTCGTTGTTAATATGAGATAGAGATTCACCACGTTGTTTGCTTTATGTGTTGAAACCGGTAACCTGTTTTTTAGAGGGATATAACCGGAATAAATTATGTCAAAATCATGTCTACTTCCCTAATTTATCACCGAAACATGGCTATTACGCCAGTTAGCCGTATGATATTTGTCCTATTGTTTTCTCGTCTGCTGCTTTTTTGCTATCGTCATCAAGAGCCCCAGAGAGAGAGAGAGAAAGAGGAATCGGTTGTGTGTTGTCAAAGCTTCTTGGCTCTCTCTTCTCCGGCTTTCGAATTGTCAACGCGTATCTCTCATCTGCGATCTCTCGTTGATCAGAGGATTTCCGGAGCTTCACAGATCAACAATCATGACCACCGCTGGAGGAAACAAGAACATCAACGCCAAATTGGTTAGTGTCCTGATTCTTTCTGCTCTCCTTTTTCATTTTTATCATCGGATCGTGATTTTGACTCTGGACAAGTTTGATTGGATCGTTGATATCCGATTTGGGAAATTCGTCTTGTTCCGATCTCAGATTGCATGTTTTATCAGTAGTATTAAGCTTAGGGTTTAGTGTAAAGGTTGTATCTTTTCACGATCTGGTAGCTTTGTTTGCGTGGAATGATCTTAACTAGTTTGACTGGATCGTTGATCTGTGTTTCATTCCTTTATTTTATTTATTTTTGTTTTAGTGGGTTTAAACTTGGTTAAGTTGTTCAGGTATTGCTTGGGGATGTTGGAGCTGGAAAATCAAGTCTTGTGCTTCGATTCGTCAAAGATCAGTTTGTTGAATTCCAGGTTTCTCTACATTCTCTCCCCATTATTAGTCTTTTCTTCTTTTCTAGAGAGATTCTTGATACATGTTGTTGTGAACAGGAATCAACGATAGGTGCAGCCTTCTTCTCTCAAACATTGGCTGTCAATGATGCAACTGTCAAGTTTGAGATTTGGGATACTGCTGGTCAGGAACGTTACCATAGCTTGGCTCCTATGTACTACCGGGGTGCTGCTGCTGCCATTATTGTCTTTGACATCACTAATCAAGTAACTACCCTATTATTCTCTCATTCCCTTTCACACTATTCAGCCTTGTGCTTCTTTAGGTGTGCTTTTAACTCTTCTTTTTTTTTTTTTTAACTTTTTTTCTATTTTCACAGGCCTCATTTGAGAGGGCTAAGAAATGGGTTCAGGAACTTCAGGCACAAGGTAAGATTATCGCTGACTATGGTCTATTGTTTTCATATAGTATAGTTGGGGAGGCGTGTTTGCTATAATGGGGCTTTGACTTTATATATCTTCTTCTTGTGTCAATAGGTAACCCTAATATGGTGATGGCTCTTGCTGGAAACAAAGCTGATTTATTGGATGCAAGGAAAGTGTCTGCCGAGGTATACCAACTCTTCCACTCACTCCTGTTAAAGTGCTAATACACACTTTGGAACAGAGATTCGACTTGTGTTGTTAATTGCTAATGATAGTAATATATCATGTGTCTCATTTTGCAGGAGGCAGAGACGTACGCACAAGAGAACAGCCTTTTCTTCATGGAAACCTCTGCTAAGACTGCAACAAATGTCAAAGACATCTTCTACGAAATCGGTGAGTCATTCTTACACTCGAAACAAATTATATTGCTTTTGACTAAGTTCCCTTTATACCGTTGCAGCAAAAAGGCTACCACGTGTACAGCCAGCAGAAAACCCAGCAGGAATGGTTCTCCCAAGCGGGCCAGCAGCTACTGCAGTGAGTAGTTCATCATGTTGTGCTTAAGAGAGCTCTCTCTCTTGGTTAGTCACTGTAGAAAGGAAACATCCAGTCTCTTTATGTGTTTTCTTCTTGTCTTAACGTTGTCGCTTTGCTTTGCATTGTATATCAAGATGTTTCCGCTCTGTGGAAATCTAAAGATACTTGTATTTGAAGAGGTTTGATTTGTAATTAGATATCACAACTTACTATGCGTGTGATCGCTTCTCTATATATTTTGCACCAAAATCCTTTTTCCTTTCGTTTATATGTTCAAAGGTTGTGTTATCTTTGATGAAGACAAATGTTTTCAGAAACATAGAAAACGAAACATGTGTTTCTTGGTTCATTAATCATCTAATGTCATCTAACCTCAGGACTTGGGTATTAAACCTGTATAATTCTTTAAGGTCGTCTTGTCATGATGAAAACAATGTTTATAGAGTAACAAAGAAGATTGTACTGTGATTTATTTATTTCAAAGTTTCAGAAACAGTGAGAACAAAACATCTGACATCCAAAAAGGAGAACAAAATTGCAGAATGTTTAAATTAATATGATCCAACCTCAGAGGTGGACATTAGAATATCAAAAGCCAACGATATTATTATAAAAGTAAAACCTTCTTCAGAGTTTTTGACAACGTTCCCCTGAGATCAAGACTCCACGAGTTTCAGACGGGGAACAACATTCATCGACTGGAGTTCCTGTAACCATGTATAAAGCAGAGAGAAAAAGAGTTCAGACAACCGAAACAAGCATGAAGAAAACTGTAAAGAGTAGCTTTATGAGTGAGTAAAACTGAAAACACCATACAAGCTTCTTTACTAATTTCAGTTAGAAATTGCATCGAAGGTTCAAAATCATCTTATCATTTACGAATCTGGACTAAGTAGAGAGCTTCAGTTTGACAGGCAAAAACAGAGATCAAAAAGGTAGTTTTACCTGGAAGAGGAGCTTGCATGCGTAAGGGAGTTTCATAGTAGCAATGCTATCACCATTCTTACATGTTGAACAAACTGCTTTCTTCAGCTTGTAATCGTAATATCCCAATAAACCGCAAGCTCTGCAAACCTGCATTTTAAAATTGTTTGTTAGTTTATCCACAAATATATTAATCTTTCATACAATGTTGGAATAATAATATTTACCTGAACTTCAAAAGGATCACTAGAAAGCATGAGGCGCTCATAGATCAACATGCTGGCTCCATAAGCAATAAGGCAATCTCGTTCCATCTCTCCCACTCGTAAACCTGTGACAGCATTAGTGATAAAATTGAGAAAACAACAACTCATGGTTAAATCCAGAGTGAACATACAAAACAGGAAAACTTCAAAACTAATTATTAAATGGAAATCTATCTAACCATAGTCACATATCAACTTACCTCCATTTTTAGATTTCCCTTCAGTTGGCTGTCTTGTCATCATCACACGGGGTCCACTCCCTCGTGCATGCATTTTGTCCAGAACCTATTCAGCATAAGTACAAAAAGGTAGATATACAATGTTATTTTTCCGAGAAACCAAACATCTATGTTTAAATAGGTTATAGAGGAACCTCACCATATGTTTCAATTTCTGGTAATATATTGGCCCCATAAAGACGTATGTCTGTAATGGCTCACCACTGAGACCTGTGAGGGACTCTCAAGATCGTCAGGTATGATGTACAAAGAAAGAATCATGAACCCTATATGGCTTTGGAGTAAGAAGTTTGGATCTCATTTTTCTTTGTTCAATTTCAATGAATCTAAGCGACTTTTTTTTATTCAAAGAATATAATAACCGACACTAAATGGGTTCTAACATTATTGCACATTCTGAAATGTTGTGAAGAAAAGCAGTACCTGAGTATAACAAGTCCTTCCCACTGTAGGAAAAGCCATGCTTCACAAGGGTCTTACTGAAATGATGGAACATATGACGACATTAAATGCCAAAACAAAAGTTTCAGCACACTAGAAGAAGCATCATATATAAGAAACTGTACCTTATATCCTCAACCTTGTCAGCGTGACCACTTTGTTCTCCAAAAGCACTACCATAATGATATTTACCCGAAGACACCCCAGCCTTACTTCCAAGGAGCTCTATCATCTTACCTACTGTCATACGACTGTGACAAGAATAGCGTTTTTATAAACTCGCCAGTTATAATACAGATCTCAAGTAATCTAAAACTTCAAATGACACTTCAAGCTTTTGAATTAAAGGGATTTAACATAAACGTTCGAAGTTGCGTACCAACATAGAAAACAAATTTGTCCCAACTGATAGTAACACTTAGCTTGTTTGGTACCATGAAAATTACTTAATAGTTGGGGCTATAAAGAATATTTGCTAACCTTGGAAAACCATGAGGATTCATGATCAAATCAGGGCAAATTCCACGCTCAGAAAATGGAAAATCTTCCTGCTGAACGATTGTACCACATACACCTTTCTGCCCATGCCTACTGCTGAACTTGTCTCCAAGCTAAACAAGAGCACACCAAGACTCAATTAACACTGTAGAACATGACGCCTTAGCCGTTTAGGGCTAGAAAGAAAACAGTACTGAACATAAAATTTCTCACCTCTGGCCGACGAGTATGGCGAATGATATATTTTATGCATAAATTGCCGTTCTTGTCAGAACACAGAGCAACTCTATCTACCACTTGCGTTTCCCCATCAGGACCTTTAAAATACTCTCTGGCTGGACGATATTGACTGAAAATTGCACAAAATATTGTCAGGTTGCCTTTAGAGTTATAAAAACAATCATGATCATGTGGGGAAAAGTTAGTGGGATACCTATCCGATTGCTGAGATGTAACGTTATTTCTTGTATCCACAGGGACTTGCTTATTTATATAGACATCATTCGGTCTAATAATTTCCCCTGGAGAAGCGATTCCATCATCATCCAGTATCTAAAGGAGAAAACAACAGTCACCATGAAAACATATCTACCATGTTTTAGCAGAGGGAAAGCACGGAATAGGAATGTTATAAGAACATCTTGTAGAGTTTATGCCAGGTCAAAATTTTGCTAATGAAGTCTCTGTTCTGAGAAATAACGAAACAATTTTAAAAAAGCAACAGTAATATTGTGTTTGCTCACTCCAATCAGAAATGGGGATATGTATTATGTACTCAAGGGATTGATTACCTAGGACTATTTTCACAGCATCTAAAATATCCGTTAAGAAAAGAATTTGCGAGAAAACTAATTCTCTAAATGGCCAAATCTTTGAATTTGAATGACAAGTCCTAGGATATGTCTGCAAGAGAGGTAGCATTGAGGACACATGCAGGAAATATGTATTACCTGCATCTTTTCAGCATCTGGACCTGTCCTTTGTGGCCTGAGTATTCTGTCTACTGCATCGTTACCATACTTCTGGCAAGTAGCAACAAGTCTGTTTCACAAACGTGAGAAGTAATAATAGTTAGTGTACGAGACTCTATCTAAAGGGAACCGACTTTTGCCTCAAAGAGAAATCCAACATACTTTTTCATAACAATGCAGCGGCCAAAACCACGATCCAAGGAAGCTTTGTTCATCACTATTGCATCCTCAATGTCGTATCCAGTATTACTCATAACAGCAACTGTTGCATTTTGACCTGCTCCAAGTTTATCGTAGCCAACCTGTTAACAAGCATATTTTGTATTAGTACAAAACTATAAATCCTTTCATATTAGGGCAAATACACTTTTTACCAATTCAATGGTCCTTGTGGTCAACAGGGGTCGCTGAGGATACACCAATAGGTAAAGCAATGAGTCCATCCGGTTTAACTATATATACACAGATTGTAGAAGGCAAAGTCAGTGGCTGAGATAAAGCAAGATATAATAGAACATGATGCAAGGGAGAAGACAGAGGCTTTAAAGTACTTGGACTTTACATAACCAACTTAATTAAGCAAAACATTAGTACAAAAACAAGCAACAATTGTTCTAATTAAGTCGACAAAACTGGGAAGCAGTAAGCTTTGCCTCAAAGAAATGATATGGAGAGTATAAATGGACATGCCTGGTTGTAGGCAATATTTCCCATAGCTTGTTTTCCCATAGCACACTGCACGCAATGTAACAGGACTATTAACGCGATGCAAACCAACAGAATATGCAGCATATCTTATGCTGCAAAATACGTATCAGAATGTCATGACACACAAACCTGATACGTATTTCTAGGTGATTGATTATGGTGAGGGTAGGGGATAAGACCAGCAACGACACCTAAGATGGTGAATGGTTCAATCTCAATGTGGGTTGTGTCTTTCATTTCCTTGGGGCTACCTTCGTATAAAGCAATCTAAAAACAAAGAAAGGAACAGTGATGATTTTCGACTGCATATGGTGCAATACAATATAATACATCTAGAAAAAACAAAGACTGGCACGAACCAATGCATTGTTTTCCTCATTGACATCAAGATACTCGATCAAACCTTCACGAATAAAGTCATCAAAAGTGCGTACACCATCCTTCAAGGAAATACACATTAGTCAACCGATGTCTTTAACTTATACCACTAAGACAAGTATGCATGAATCTGGGAGAGTAAAACACATGTACCTGTAATTCCTTCATATGGTATTGTTTAACTCTTGATACTCCATTATCAACTATAACAAGTGGTCGACACACCCGGCCACCATCAGAAGCAACGTAAACACAATGCTGATAAAAAGAAATTCTACGGAGTCAGTCCCAGCGAACATTTGTGTACCAAGAGAAAAACTTGGCAGACATTTAGGGATTAATCGTTTCCTTATTAACAACAATGTTTGAATTTGTAGTATTCTAAATGAGATCACCACTCCTCAACTGTATTTCTACGCTTAAAATCACTCAAAGGAGGGCTGCTGAAGAGACTACAAATAAATTCATGTAGCTTCCTGAGTCTAACTTTAATTCAGAATTCTTAATCTTAATTCCAATATTTAACCACACGAACACAGCTGTCGATTGGGTTATGCTTAATGGGCGAATGGACACAAGCTATAACGTGCATTTGAAATACTTGGATTACCAAAAAAAAAAAGAGAACTGGAGGAGATACCTGCTTTTCATTTATGAACACACTGACAAACTCCCCAATTTTCCCAGCTCTACGCAGTCTTCTAAGAGAATTGGCGAAGTACTGAAACAATAGAAGCTAGTGAAGAGGTGCAAAGATGTGTATAGTGCCCAGTGCAGATCCGTGTATTTGTAGAAAAAGGTACCTGCGGCCTTCTATGTTTGCCAATTATTAGCCCATTGAATATGACCAAAAATGAGTCTGGAGTATGCAGCTCCTCTGCTGATAGTACCTCCAGATCTGTGACACCCAATTTGTAGCACTGTTTCCGGAAAATCCATCAAAACATAAGGATTCAAAACCAGATGACTAGCCAAAGTTAATGAGAAGGGTATAGTGATTCCGGAGGTATCACTCTCAAAGCCATAGGAAAGGCCATTAATGTGAGTAAATTGACTTAAAAGTTGATAAAATAACAACCACATACCATAGCAACCAATGGGCCTTCCTCTATATCCGTTGTGACATGAGTCATTAACGCCAAGTTCTTGACAAGACCACAAGCTTCGCCTTCTGGGGTATCACATGGGCAGAGCATGCCCCACTTATAGAGCAATCACAATGCAAAAGATCAAACTAAATGAATGTTCAAAGAGAAGCAGTAATTCACATAGGCTTATAAAGACAGCATCATTACCTGGCTGGGTTGCAAAGATCTAGGCCCACTAACTTTTCTAGACTTTTCGAATTGTGGCGAAATTTTCGTAATAAACCCCATGCTCCCAATAAAAGATAACCTTGTTAAAACCTATATATCAAAAGATTTCTTTAAGAACACTGTCGCCTGAATGAGGCTAGAAACATACATGCAGATGTGTGTAGAGAGAGTGAGACTGACCTGTGTCATGCCCTTCCTATGCATTCTAAACCTTTTAATATCGAAGTTCCCCGTTGAAAGGGTTCTTTCTAGTCCAAAAGAAATATTATGATTCTTCTCTCCAGTAAGACACTACAAGCACATCACAAAAGAAATTGAAGTTGTACGATCAGTTTGTTTCATTAAAGTAATTATTTCTAAAAATTGATTCCATCCATGTTCTAGGCCAAAAGCTATACATAACGGTAAATATCCTAATTGTAGCAATTCAAGTAGTAGCGGAATACATAAGGGGGATTAAGTTGATAAAGCAATCGCCAATCGACATAATAGCATTAACACCTAGCTAATAACAACCCATTATGAGCCTACTGAAAACAGCAATACGTTTTACTTAATTCAGTACTATGAAAGAGGACCAGTTCATAGCTAAAGCAAGACATGAACTAGCAAGGCAGTATAGTTCTACACTTACTTGTGAAAAATCAAAACGGCTTGCCCGGGTAGGTTTTTGAAGGATACCATCTACTTTTTTAATGGCCTCAGTGGTCATTGTTTTAAACAAATCCTGTAGCAGCGTTAAGGAGGAAAACCATAGGTAAGGACTAGAGTACACACACAAGAAAATTCTGCGTCTGGTGATAAGTTCCAGTGATACCTCAAAGAGAAGAGATATTAATTGTCCAGATAACTCCAACCGCTTGTTACCAACATAATCCTACATGAAGACACATTTAAGAACATATATACAAGCAATATGAATTGTCGGGTTCGGGTTATAATACGACTTGTCTCCAGATCATCCTTAGTTCATTCTCAAATGGTAGATTAACAAGTCAGCCATCATGATCAAGTAAGTAAAATTATTTACTGACATTTTGTAAGCTATTTCAGTATGTCCCTCCCTGTTTTAAATTTGTCAGCTTTAGGTAATCTAATCCTAAAAGTAAATAGCCAGAATACAAAAATATTCCACATGTACAGAAAAGAACCTTTGCAGATATAAGGGTTATGGTATTACCTTGTCATCCATGGAATCTTTGTTTAACATGGCTTCAATCATTCGCCTCAACATCACCCCAACATAGAAACATTTTTGGCGATAATTGTTGTCACGCACCTAAAGGGGATTACAGCAATCAGTAAGCAAATACTAAAATTTTAAGAACCAAAAGAAGTTGGGATACTTACAGGTACGTGTGCAAGGAATAAAGCTCTGAGAATGTATAGAGCTTTGCCATCCTAGCACATCATGTAAATAATACAATGTGAATTTTTTTACTAAGCAAGAAAGCTTTCTTTTTTTTTTTGAACAAAGGCATATTATCCATCTGTCTGAAGTTGAACAAGGAGTTTAGTAGCGGATTAAAAACCTTTTCAGGAGGTCCATACGATGATTTCTTCACCTACAGAAATTAATAAAAAAAATATGTCAGTCAGTCTTGCCGCAAATTGACAAAAATCAGAAACTACTGTTAAAGGATAGTCTACTCTTTTCTTCAATGGGGTGTTTATTTCACTCGTTACATCACAAACTGAGTGGATGCAACTCTATAAGAACATAAAGTCTGCAGATTTCTTTTCAGTAGCGACAGAGACGAGCTAAGGTCCTTGTAACACTAGAAAGAGCTCTTTTTCAACAGGGCAGTGATATCTTTTTTTTTTCTAGGTTTTTTAAGTAGACATATGTGAATCATTGAATAAGAAGACTTTCAAATCACTCTCTAAGAGGAATAAATCACTGCACCTTTGCCTCAAGATAGTCCAGTGCTTCTTGTCGCGTAGTCACGCCTTCACTAATACACTCCTGAAATTAGATAAGCCTTTTGATGGATAAATATGAAGCTTTACAGATCAAGGTTCATCAGAGCCACAGGTTGAATAAAGTGACATAGAAGAAAAAAGCAGGTGGTTATAATACTTGCCTCCATAGAAGGCAGTAGTGATGCGCTAAAACGGGGATCCCTTCCAACCATTTGTACGATCTCTTGGTCGCTCTCCATTCCCATAGCTTTGAGGACGATTATAATTGGAATCTATGAAAAAATTACATGTTTAGCCAATAGAGTCCAACCCTGGAAGATCTACCATTACAGAGAAGGACGTGGAGATGTATCTTCACCTTTTTAACGAATTGATGTAGAAATAAATATATCTTCTCCTTCTCCATCTGAATAACCG
The DNA here is from genome assembly GCF_000801105.2 of Raphanus sativus. NCBI lineage: Eukaryota > Viridiplantae > Streptophyta > Magnoliopsida > Brassicales > Brassicaceae > Raphanus > Raphanus sativus. Next base: position 17,867,135 of record NC_079514.1, on the reverse strand, counting down.
TTTTGCTTTTCGTCATTTCAGTGCTGCTTGTGACAGATGCATTTATGCTGGGAACAAGCAGTAAAAGAGAGAATCAGCAAAAGATGAAATTTGGGTACTTGAACTTTGACAAACTTCTTTGGCTTGACAGTTAATAATAGCTATGGGGATGCTTGCCATCAATACAACAAGGACTGAAATAACGAAGATATCACTTACTTGCCCTTTTTATCACAATCAATAATGATTCTGTTCTTCGATAGTTGTTCTTGTATCAGCAACACCTGAAATGAATAGCAAACCCCAACACAATCAATAGAGACTTCAGGTCACGTAAGAAAAATAATTGATTCACACTAAAAAATGAACGTCGACTACGAATTAGAACAAGAACGGTGCTGAATGGTCAAATGAAAACACAATCTAGTATGAACTAAAGAGAGATATAAAACACAAGAGATAACCAAAAGTCAAAGTGCAGACAAGTAGTCAATATATAGACTCCATAAGATAGTTGTAAGAAGATTATAAATACGAAGCATGAAGTATTATTTGTTACCTTCTCGGTTCCTTTGATGACAAAATATCCACCAGGATCAAGTGGGCACTCACCTGGAATCCAAAACAGACTACAATAAAAATGATGAACAAAAATAAGCAAGGCTTTGAAATAAGAGTGAAACACAAACCCAATCTTGCAAGTTCCTCTTCATCTTTTCCATGTAATACACAGCGGCAACTCCGCAACATAATAGGCATCCTTCCGATAGTAACGTCATTCTGAAACAAACATTGTATATTCAGCCTGAGTTGTTGTTGTTGACAAGCAGCATAATGTTATAAAGATAGATACGTTTAGTTACCTTTGCACTTATTGTCGTCTGTCCATGACTTCCGTGAACATATTCTATATCGACAATTATTGGAGCAGCATATCTGAAATGTAAAACAAAATGTTACAATGCATTTAAAACACGAAGAATGTAGCATATTCTGAAATAGTAAAGAGAAGAAGTCATTACGTCATATCAGCTAATCGGCACATGTGTGGATTAATTTTCTCCGTCATACTAATGTTTACAATACAGGGTTCACCAACTCTGATATCCTTGAACCTGCCCCAAAAATAGCTCAAAAAAATTTAGTTTCTAAGCACAATCTTGTAAGATAGACTGAGAAAATGACTGAAAAGTATTCTGCTTTTTTCCTTTCCATGAAACAAGACACACAGATAAGAGTGGGATTAGAAAGAAGAAAAGAAGGTTTAGACCTTAGGTAAATGGTTGGGTCGAGAGTGGATGTGATACGAGAGTTAGCACGAACAATCTTTTTGATGCCGATATTGATGAAGTAATTGAATGAATCAAGATGTTGCTTCACAAGTCCTCGCACCTAGAAAACAAGACACAATTAATCATCTAACTGTGATTGCACACACACACACACACACACGGAGGTGGTACAAAAGGGCACAAACAAATAGTTGCAGTGTACCTTCAAGAACTCGGGAACGAGCTGGAACTTATCAGCTGTAGACTTGATAGGAGCTGAAAGCTTTTGCTTGTCCACGAAATGGTCATCGTTGGTCAAGCTGTTTCGATACAAAGAGTTACATTGGAATAAAAACGTATGAACATACAATTTTATAACATAAACAAAGAAAGCACATTCATATTATTTCAAAAAAAAAGAAGCAAACTCAAGATCTTCGTGACTGAGTCCCATCACTCTTTTAACTTGCAATTCAGCTGTCAACTGTCTGAAAAGAAATATAATTACCACACTAATATATATATGAAGAAAGAAGCGAAACATAGAGTTTTTTTTTTTAATTCGTAAACCTTAGACAAAACCAAATTTACAGCTTTGGAATTGGTAAGCCGGTGGATTTTCTTGGATATATTTGAAAGAAAAGAAGCGGTAGGAAGAGATGCTAACCGTATCAACAACAACAACAACAGCGAGCGTCGTCGGCTGAAAGAAACAGACAATGGATGGAGAGGAGACTGCGGAGAAGCGAGAGAGAGAGAGAGAGCTAAAACCCTCCTGCGGCTAAGTTCACCAATTTTTTTTATTACAATCCCTCCCAGAAGAAGTACCCAAAAAAAGGTGAGGGGTTTTCGGTTAGATTGGATGGTTTAGTTTAGTTAAATCTTTCGAATAATGGTAAAAGTCGGTTTACGTTTGGTATAAATCTCGGTTTGATTCGGTACAAGATTGTGAAACATTGAGGTGTTTTCATAATTAAAAAAAATAAAAAATCTGGAAACATAAATCTTCTAGGGGGAACCAAATATATCTTCAAAAAGAGTAAAAAATCAAATTAATTTTTCTTTGTTAAGAAGAAAAAGAGACACAAACTCGAGAAACAAGGCTTCGTATATTCCCCGCTGCAATCTAGGCGCTTCTCTCTTCTTCTCTCTTCTTTCTTCCTTCTTCTCTCTCTCTATCAACGCCAATACCTATTTTGGTAAGGGAAACCAAAACTCCTTACTAGCTTATACTCTGCATGCAACATCATCATCATCTAAGCACACATGATTTTAATTTCGAGTTTTTATGACATTCTCTAGGGTTGTAGAGTCGATTACGTGAAATAAAGCAATGGGGCAAAGCGAGGAGGACTGTTTCCCGACTCAGCTAATCGATGGGAAGGGTGAATTCAACGTGGAGGGTTTGGATACTTTCGTGAAGAAGACGAAGCTCTCTGATTCTGGACTTTCTTATGCTGTTGTTGCCATCATGGGCCCTCAAAGCAGCGGTTTAATGATCTTTCTTTCTTTTTTTTTTGGAATTCAAGTCTTTGAATCTTTTTTTTTTTTGTGTGCGCTGCTAACTGTTTAATCATAATTGTATTGAATTTGATTTGGGTGATAAAACAGGGAAGAGTACACTTTTGAATCATCTTTTCAATACCAGTTTTAAGGAAATGGATGCTTTTGCCGGAAGGTTTCTACTCTCTCTCTATATATTACTTTTTTTTTGGTGGCACTGCCATGTTCTTAGAGTTGAAATTTGTTTGACTTGGTGGTTCTTCTTTTTTTTCTCTTCTTCACAGGAGTCAAACAACCAAAGGTATTTGGATGGCTAAGTGTGTTGGCATTGAGCCTTTCACACTTGTCATGGATTTGGAGGGTACCGATGGTAGAGAAAGAGGCGAGGTCAGATCTCTGGGCTTAAGTTTCTTTTCTTGTGTGTTTTCTACCCATTTTTGGTTCCTGTCAACGGTTATTGTTATTTTCAGGATGACACTACATTTGAGAAACAAAGTGCCCTCTTTGCTCTTGCTGTTGCTGATATTGTACTCATTAACATGTGAGTCTCCTTTTTTTTTTTGGCTCTTCTTCTGATAACTACTTCTGATGAGTGATGGTATGTATATTACACGAAAGCAGAAAGTTAACGTTCGGTGCTAATAGAAGATAGATATAGTTTCAGATTGATCACTCCACTCACTACTTGTACATTTGATATCCTTTCTGGATCTTAACTCTTAACTTCTGTGTTCAAACTTATATTTGAAATAATGAACTCCGTAGGTGGTGCCATGACATCGGAAGGGAACAGGCTGCCAACAAACCATTGCTGAAGACAGTTTTCCAGGTATCATGATGTGCTTATATTTATTGGAACTTTATGTTCAATCAATGGCCTCAGTAACATGTTCATTATTGCTCTTGTAGGTTATGCTGCGTTTGTTTAGCCCTCGGAAAACAACTCTTCTTTTCGTCATACGTGATAAAACAAAGGTTTAGATTTTTCAATTGAACATGATTCTTTGATGGTCAAGTCATACTTCTTCTTTGATTAACATATGCTATTTTTCTTAGACTCCAATGGATCGTCTTGAACCTGTTCTAAGAGAAGATATTCAGAAGGTTACACATGCATACACACACACTCTCTCTCTCAGTTTCCTTTTCCTTACTGTTTCTCCTCTTTCATTTGGGTACCGATTATGATGCAGATATGGGATTCAGTTCGCAAGCCTGAAGCACACAAGAATACACCTCTGAGTGAATTCTTCAATGTAAGGAGATAGTCGAGACGATGCTTCTATCTAATTAATGTTTTGTTGTTACCAAAATTTTCATGAATATACCCGTCTTGTCTTCTAAAATTAGTTCGATATGTGCTTGTAGGTAGAGGTCGTTGGCTTATCGAGCTATGAAGATAAGGAAAAAGTGTTTAAGCAAGAGGTATTATTCTTATATCTAAAACACGTAAGCATCAAAGTGATCTTAAGACTGATTCCCTTGATTCATGGCAACTTCTAAATAGGTTGCTGAGTTGAGGCAGAGGTTTTTCCATTCCATTTCACCTGGGGGACTTGCTGGTGATAGGCGTGGTGTAGTTCCTGCTTCAGGGTTTTCTTTCAGCTCCCAGGAGATTTGGAAAGTTATAAAAGAGAATAGAGACTTGGACCTTCCTGCTCACAAGGTCTCTATTCACTAAAATCTACCATGCTTTCTGGTCTTGCCATCTAATGCTGTTTTGTTTATGCTTGCAAGGTAATGGTTGCCACTGTTCGGTGTGAAGAGATAGCCAATGAGAAGCTACATCACTTGGCAACCGATGAGGTATACTTCCGTGGCCTCCTTACCTACGATAAATTTTCTTGCTGGTTTGTGAGAACATAACACGGTAGATTCTGTGTAGAGTTGGTTGGAGTTGCAAAAAGCCGTAGAAGGTGGTCTGGCTCCTGGTTTCGGCAGAAAGCTCAGCTCTATCCTAGAAAAATACTTCTCAGAGTAAGCTCCTTTTTTTTATTTTTTGGTTCGTGAAATATTTTATTCCCGAGCAAAGAGATTTAACGTTATCTTGTTTCGCTTACCACTTCTTAGATACGACGCAGAGGCAATATACTTTGATGAAGGAGTAAGAAAAGAAAAGCGTCTACTGTTGAAATCTAAAGCTTTGGATGTAAGAGTTCCTCCGTATTTGTGTTTGCACTATTAGTGTTTGGTGACTCAGGGTCTGGGTACTTATGATAATGATTGCTTTTCTCCAAATTTTCAGTTTGTGTACACTGCTTATGCTACCATGTTGGGACATTTACGATCCAATGCACTGGAATCGTTCAAGGTCCGGCTGGAACAATATCTAAATCAAGGAAAAGGATTCGCAAATGCTGTGCGGGACTCCCAGCAGTCTTGTCTACTTGTTTTTGACAAAGGATGTGAAGGTGAGAAACAAATCGACTACAATAACTTTCTTATAGACTATACCTCTTATAAACTGTGTTCCCCGTCAGATGCTGCGGTTAAACAAGCAACTTGGAATGCATCAAAAGTCAGAGAGAAGCTTTGTCGTGATATTGATTCTCACGCAGCTTCTGCACGGACTGCTAAACTATCTGAATTAACTGCCAATTACGAGGTTATGCTTTGGATTTCTCTTCTTCTGATTTCTTAGCTGTCAAGTGCCCGTATTAATATCTGTTTTGCATCCTGGTGTTTTTTTTCAGAAACGGCTAACTCAAGCACTGAGTGCACCTGTCGAATCTTTGTTGGAAGCTGGTGGAAAAGAGACTTGGCCTTCCATAAGGACACTTCTCAAACGGGAGACTGAAGCAGCTGTTACAGATTTTCTGGATGTGGTTACTGGTTTTGAGCTAGATCACGCTACAACTGATGCTATGGTTCAGAATCTAAAGGACTATTCTCGGAGTTTGGTGGAGAAAAAGGCGAGAGAAGAAGCTGCAAAAATTCTGATCCGAATGAAAGATAGGTAAGAAAATGATAGACTAGCCTCCTATTAACAGTCAGTTATCTTTGCTTGATGTCAATTTTTTCAAACCTTTTGCAGGTTCTCAACAGTCTTCAGTCATGACAAAGACTCAATGCCACGGGTCTGGACTGGAAAAGAGGATATTAGAGCAATCACAAAAGATGCTCGCGCAGAGGTAATTTCTTTAGAATTAATAGGCGAGGGGGCTAAGTTGATGTCATGAAACTGACTCTATATGTTACTCTTCTGTAGGCTTTAAGTCTTCTATCTGTGATGGCTGCGATACGTTTCGATGAAAGTCCGGACAAAATTGAGAGTACTCTTTTTTCTTCTTTCATGGATGGAACTGTATCTGATACATCTTCCCACAACAGAAGCATGGGAACTTCTACCGATCCACTTGCGTCTAGCTCCTGGGAAAAGGTAAACAACATGATAGAGTGACCTCTAGTAAAGTCTGGTTAATGTAAATGATTATTATTGAGGCATCACACTAAATGGAATAGAGAATTTAACATATTAGTTCACTTAACCAGACATTTTTCGCATTGTGGCACATGAGATGGTAATACCAATGCCGCTTCCGGTTGTAGTCAAATAGAATTAACCAATGTTTGGTTTTGTGGATGCAGGTTCCTCCAAAAGACGTGCTATTGACGCCAGTGCAGTGCAAGTCGCTGTGGAGACAGTTCAAATCTGAGACCGAGTATACCGTTACCCAGGCTATCTCGGCACAGGTGATTTTGCAAGTCTACCTCAGAATTTCTATACGTTCTATATACTTAAGTGGAATCTGTTTTCATTTCTATTCTACAGGAAGCCCACAAGCGGAATAACAACTGGCTTCCACCTGCTTGGGCGATCGTGTTGATGATTGTCCTTGGTTTCAATGAATTAATGATGCTCTTGAGGTAAAGTTTATTGTCTTTGTAACTCCTCTACATCTTTTATTCCAGAATTCTCCATAACAGTGCTTCAGCTAGTTATATTCATTTGGCATTTTTCATTTTTGTGGAACAGGAATCCTTTGTACCTCTTAGGCCTGTTTGTGGCGTTTTTACTCTCCAAAGCCTTATGGGTGCAGCTTGACGTTCCTAGGGAGTTTCAACATGGCGCAGTAAGTTCTATGACTCCAATTCTCCAACTGTTTCAAATACAAACCACTATCTTTAACAGCATCATGTTTCCTGTTGTATCTTTAGCTTGCTGGAGTACTCTCTGTCACATCAAAGTTTCTTCCAACTGTTATGAATCTTCTAAGGAAGCTTGCGGAAGAAGCTCAAGGAAAAACAACTCAAGGAGTACCAGAATACTCAGCTTCCCAAAGCTACAGACACCAATCTCCCTCACACTCCGTCTCAAACACAGTAGCTGAATCTGTCTCATCAAACATATCATCATTGGCTGATGATGATGCAGAATACTCGAGCCCTGCTCCGGTTCAGAGACGAAACACCAGCAACGTACGAGAAACAGAGATTACTGAAATGTAAACCAACTTAGAAGTGAAAGATTTACCATGGAAGAGTATGTGTCTGTATAAATAGGTGATGTCTCGACTTGGAAACGGACTCATATCAAAATAAAACCTTGAAGAAGTAACTGAAGTTTTTAAAATCTTGGTTAGCTATATAACCAACTTATGTTTCCTTGAAGCTCATTTTGTGAATTCTCTGGTTTTCTTCTTAGGCTAGACAAGAAAAAGGTTCGTAGAGCGTTGGAATCTAAAATAGACAATAGTACCAAAAAAAAAAACTAATCAAAAAAGTACATTACAAAGAATCAAATATGTTACAGCATGTAGCAACAGATAAAATATCATCAACCTGAAAACTTCACCAGAAATAAACAAACACACTCTGAGACGGCTTTCTTGAAATTGTTTCTTCAAGGCTTGATCTTGTGCCTAAGTTTTTGAATGGTCAAGTCTGCACCTCCAAATCCATCCATTACACCTTTTGCTGATGGAAACTCACCTCTTGCAGTTAAACTAGCGGAAAGAGATGTTAACGCAAGTGAGCAATGCTCCAGATAACAAACTTTCAGGAAGAATAAGCAACAAAAAATAAAATAAAAGAAACATGCAAATCAAATTTAGTAAACCTGCTTCTCATGACTACACAAGGCATGCCTATCATCTTTGCAGCAGAAACTCCAGATTGACTACCAGCAACAAGTACACAGTTTCTAACAGGTAATCCAGTATACTCTGCAGCAGCACGCAATGCAACCACAATTTTCTCCAATCTGGAAAATAAATAAATAAAGAAAACGAGAAAATATGTTAGTGTTTATGTTGAGGTATTGAATTGATTTTTTTTTTTTTGTAGAGAAGAAGAGAAAATTAGACCTCTCAGATGAGCTTGTGTCAATGTCCACACTTAGCTTTAGCATCGATGCAACTTCTTCTGCTATCCTCTGTTTCTCAGCGGATGCTAGTCACAAAAAAAAAAGTTTAATAGGATGAGATTTTTAAGTGCATTTACAAGACAAGATCTTAGATCAAGAGTACTTGCAAACTGTTCTCCGAGCTCTATACCTGCTTTTTTGACTTCCTTGACTAGTTGCTCCTCTAGACTTGAAGAAACTCCCTTGCCAAGAACAAGTTGTCCATACATACTCTGTTCCACCTCATTGTCTCCAATAACTTTCACATTGGGAAGTCTTTCTTCTCCAAGCATCTCGACAATGGATCTGTTAAATACCCGCATCAAGAAGACAAGGAGAAATCAACAAAACAGAGAGAAACTCTATGTAGGATTGTGTTTATGCTATTGGACTGTTTTGTAAAAAAAGGCTACTAACTAACTTAACTAAAATTTCAAAAAGAATTTCTTTGGGAGCTTACAAGGCTACTTTGTCTCCACTCTTGAAGTAGGCTGTTACGATAGCAACGGGTACTTTCTCAGTGTGTGCATTATCGATAAACCTACACCGCAAAGAGATTAAGCCACAAGAGAAGTGAAGTCTCTAAATCAGTCTGAAAGAGGCATATCTAAAGAGACTCACTCTTGGACTCCAGATCTGAGAGGTAAGCTTTTCGACATCAGAAACTCATCCATGGCATTTTTCTGCCAGCAAAACAAGTTGAAGTTATCAGACCTTAACTACCAAGAGAATAATACTTAGCTGAAAAGAAAACGTCATGTTCAAAGAAAGAGTGCAACCTTTTCTCGCAATACACTTTTTACAAAAGTCCCTTTCTCATTGGTTGGCAAGGAGGAAGGCCATCCAATCTGGAAAAGAGGTAGTAGATATACAAGAGATAAGAAAGAAGCGTATGTTGTCGCTAGTGACAACCAAGCAAAAAAGAACTGATTAACTTACCTGGTTGAAATACAAAACCAACATTTTCTCTTCATCAGCAGCACCTTTTCTGGAGATAATCAACTAAACTTAAGACAAGGAAATGGAACTACTGTACAACGAAAAATCTAATCGTCTATGGCTATGTCCAAGTGAAGCAAAAAGAGTTTGAGTTACAGCACAAACATTCAGCTTAGTATCTAATAGACTTGTATAAGAATTAAGGAAACATATATGATTGGGAACAACTTGGTTCTCTAGGATCACATATGCAAGAATAGAATCAAATCTTAAGCATTTCAAAAAGTAAACGTCAAGAAACCAAAAAGCCAACCAGCTAGAGCACACAAGTCAAACCAAATATTATTACAAAACTTAGATATCACATACCTCAACAGGTCGGCATAAACTGGTTCAGGCCAATTAGCACAGTCAAGCCCAAGCTTTTTAAAAGCTGTAAAATTCACAAATAAGAGAGAGTAACACCATCAGAAAAGAGACAAATTGAATGCCTGGCGATTTTGAAAAAGAAATGGGTGATTGAAGACGCACCTACATTGAAAGCCTGGCGATTACTAGACCATGTATCAATCATTACCCTGAGAACAAACAAAAACCGAACTGAATCAAAACCAAGAACTTGCTCCAATTCATAGCATGGCTTCATAAAGTTTGAAGCTTTGCTTCTTCATCGGAACTTACCCATCAACCTCAAGTATCACGGCGAGTTCTTCAGATGGGTTTGCATCTTCACGGCTCGCTGATAAGCAGCGCGTGGAGGAACTCTGTCTATGCACTCGCAGGCATTTTCCGAGAATCTGGAATCTTTCTGGGCAATCAAGAAAAGCCAAGGAACTTCGTCGTCTTCTTCCAGTGTCGTGTGACCACAGGTTAGTCGTGAAAGGATGAGACTTTGTGCAAGAAGAAAGCTGGAGATTGTTAAGGATCGAACAAGAAGCGAAATCCATGGCTACCTTCTTCTCTCTGTGTTTTCTGCTGATTCATACCAAACCAGAGAGTCTTCAATTATTATTATTTTTTGTTTACCATCCTAAAATAAAATCACGTTTTTTTTTATGATTATTCTTTTACTTTTTGCCTACTCTTATCTTCTTCTCTTTCTCATTGCTAAATCGAATCGTTTTTATATATGCAAAATATCTTACGCCTTAAAAAGTTTTATCACATCTAAAAATCAAAATAACAGAAATATTTTATTAAAACGTACAATTTAAGGTTTACAATCATACAAAATAAAAAGTAATATTTAAATTGAAAAAAATATTTTAAAAATGATTGTAAATAATAATAATAATTTTTTAATTTATATATACGAATCAATTTATTTTTCTTTTTTTGTCATAAAAATGTATCAATTTAATAATATGCATAATAGTTATTGGTTTTTTTTAATTATTCAATATATTTATTATATTTCTTTTACTTAATAATATGTAAAAAGAGTGCAAATAAATGATAGTACATAAAAAAGATTTATATACACAATATTCATTCCGGGGCGAAGACACGAATTTTAATCTAATTATATTATTTCTTTCAACTTTACTTTAAAATAATAATAAAATATTATTTTTAATATATTTTGATTTTAAAATTTTTACTACTGCGCATGCACAAAACACCTAGTTTAGAATTATTGTTTTAGATTACAAGTAATTCTAAATTTTATGGAAGATATTTTAGATTTTTTTATGGAAGATAAAACACAGAACATATTTTTTTTTTATGGAAGAGTAGACTTGGGCATTCGGGTCCTCAGATCTAGTTTTGTTGGGTTCGGATCGGGTCTTAAAAATTTAGATCCATATAGATACCTATAACTTTTCGGGTTGGTTCCCGGTCGGATCTTGTCGGATCCGGGTCTATAATTCCAATACCTGTAAAAATACCCGTAATTTTCTGGTCCATATATATTAGTCCGGATCAGATTCGGGTATTTAGGATCTGAAAAAGACATAACATACCCAAACTCACTCAAATTTAGTCAAAATTTATTATATATATCTAAAATTTTATAAATTAACTTAAATTAAACTATTAATAATTAACATAAAACATTTTTAAACTCTAAGTTTTAAACTGTATATTACCTAAAAATGTTACAATTATAAATATTATTAACAAAAAATATTTCAACTAAATCATAATATAATATATATATAAAATAGAACACAAAAATCATAGTTATGGATATACATGTTTTTAAGTCAGGCATAAATCTGTTTTTATCGGGTCTGGATCTATTCAGGTCGTTTTTTTTTGTCCAGATCTATTTGGATCGATTTTTTCGAGTCCAAATCTATTCGGATAAAAGAAATTTAGATCTAAAAAGTACTTGTAAATTTTCACGTCGGGTTCAAATCATGTATTTTTAGACCGGCTCCGGTTCAGATTTTTGGATCTAGATTAAAATACTCAGACCTACGGTAGACATTTTAGAGAATTTTTGTTTTTGATTACATGGTATTTTATATTTAAAAGAAATATCTTAAGATAGCACTAAAAAAATTTGTTGTCACAAATATAAACTCTAACGACTAAAATGACTAAAATATTTCATTAAAAAAGTAAATATGCAATTATGTCTTCGTTAATTAGTCTAGACCTTAGAGTTAAAGGATGGAGATTTGAGATTGAGGTTTAAAATTTTATAAAATAAAAAATAAATATTAAAATTTTGAAAATAAAAATTTAAAAATAGTTCAAAAGTATTTTCGAATTTCAAAAAAAATTGGAAAAAAGTTTTCAAAAAAAGTTATAAATAAATTCAAATCTAAAAAATATATATAACCTGAAACTATAAGAAATTTACTTTTTGTTTTTATTTATTTATTGTGTTTATATATCTATAGTATAATTGTTTTTTCTCCCATTAAATGAAACATTTTGATAGTTTTTTTGTGACAAAAACTTGAAAGGAACCTATTTTATAGAATTACCCAATATTAATACCAAAATTAATTTATTGTACATGCTATATAACTTTCTATATTATACCATTTATTTTTTTATTGGTTAAAATTCAATTATATGTATAGTTAATAATATTTTTATATTAATAATATATATTAATAATATATATAAATATATGAGTGACGACATACTTCAGCGGGTCCCTGGTTGACTAATGGTACTTACTGAGTCAAGACCAAACTGTCAGGAAAAAAATGGATAGATTCTCCATAACTCGCTTCAATAGCGTACAAATGTTTCTCTTTTACATGAGATATAACTTAAAAAGATATTGTAATAACAAAATCTTGGAGAAGCTATCAAAAGTAAAATCAGTTAAACAACAAAGAAGTGAAAGCGATTGTGGCTTTGACCACAACGCAAGGTTCATATGATCGGTATCTCAGACGATGACAACTCCCATCTTACCATAGTGGAGGAAACTTTATCATGATGGCTATTTTCAAGCAAGTAGAAGTATAAAGTTTACCAGCGGAAACAAACCATTTCTAAGTTCAAGATAGGCGGAAAAAAGCAGGTGTGATATAATGCATAGTGCATACTTTAAGTTCCTAGCATGGAGTACTTATAAGGAAGAAAGCATGATTAGCTTATCAACATCCTTTAAGGATGATGAGTTCTCGTTCAAGCCGTTGGATTGTGCAAAATGCCACAAATAGATATATAATTAAACATAACATACACCGACCACGGTTCCAACGACTGAACCGACCCACGTAGAGAAGTCAAGTTCACATGGTTGGGCATCAAAGTGCCACAGGTTTTAGAAAGGCCATAAGATGATATCAAGAGTAGCACTTTTAATAATCATTACCTCTCATGAATGGTTGTTCTCTTGTGAGTGTCTTCTCTGCTCTCTATCACCACGATGACTACTACCTCTGCTCGTCGTCTTGTGGCCTTCTTCACCGTTCTCACTACTGTGGCGTCTCTTTCCTTCTGACTGCTTTTCAGGAGGGCTTCCCATTTTTCTCTTTCGGCTATGCACTGGAGACGCATCGTTTACCATTTCACCTTCTTCTGCAGCATTTTTATTTCCTTTAGCATCTCGAATCTCACCATGTTCTGTAACCATGAGATCAGAGTTCTCGGCCTTTGGCCTGCTCTGTACATTTTTTTGCGTCGCCTTTTCATCCTCAACAGCTAGTTCCACATCTTCCAATTCTCTTTCAATCAAATCATCCTCATCCATCACATCCTTTTCCCTCGTTCTTTCACCTAGCAACTTCTTAGCCTTTTCTCGCTTAGCCTTCACCTTATCCCGAAGCAATTTCAAGTCTTTTGGCGATTGGATGATCGGGGCATCACCTGTTCCAACCTTTCTGGATTTAGGAGCAGCGCCATCATCTTGAAGCTCTCCACTCTCTCTTTCTGAATTGTCCTTCCCAGGTCCATCAACTAAAGGTCTAGAGTTGTGGGGGACTTCTCTCGCATTTTCCTTGTGAGCTGGATGATTTTCATGATACGGGCTTTCTTTTATTTCTCTCTCTATCTCCTCTTTGTAATCGACACTAGAATTAGCTGCGTCACCACCCCTAATATCGTTGTTCTGACTCAAGCCATCTTTTGATGAACCCCCATGATTATCAGAATTTGAATGTTCATGGGTTGAACGTACTGACGTTTGCCTAGAGCCAACATGATCATCGGTTGACGCTCCATTTCTGGAGCCTGGCCGATGAGCTGACCCTCCAGCTACACTACTCTCGACTTCGCTTCCTTGAGATGCAGGGACACGGTTTTGCTCATAAAGTTCAAGCATTTGGTTGCTAACATCTGAAATATACAAAAGGTGATCACTCTTGAAATCATATCCAAACAGGTAATGCAAGTCAAACAAAGAGTAGTCATATCAATTTCATCATCTACATACCCTCTAATTGTCGAGGTGTGACATCAAACTCTTGCCACCAAACCTTCTCTCCATCTGATGGTAACTTCACTTTAAGAAACTTGGCCGCAAGAAAAATTGCACCAGCCGCAATGTGATGAGGTTTAAATTGCAGGCAGAGTGATGTCCGCAAACTGCAAGCCACGTTTCATTGTATGAAGAGGAAAATACACGACACACAAAACTAATGGAAGCTTTAGAAGGAAATAGCACTTCGACGTACCCATCGTTGACAAAATTCCATGCAACTTGGGCAAGAGCATTCTGGGCAACTTTAAATTTCTTTATGGCTTCTACAAGGGGTTTATAAGGATGATTAACATTGAAGTCGAAGCCTAGTGTAGAGAGTACTATTTTTTCTCCATTTAATATAAGCTCTTTCTGTTGCTCATATACTTCCTGCAAGAGTGATATATTTTAGCTTAAGCTTAACGGAGTCAAAAGATCTGTGAAGGTTCATTAGTGTGATGATTACCTTTTGTTTGATTTTCTGTGCAGCGCCAGGATCCTTCTTGTTTATGATCTCATAGGATACAGAAATAACTTCTTTCAAGGGATGTGGAGTTTCCTCAACCTTTCCAGCCAGGAACATGCATACGGTTGCAATTGTCTGTGAAACCAACACGAAAAAATTACTCAGTATCTAAGTATTTTTTCCCCTGCTCTAGAAGTGTAAATCAGCACTGACAGTCACAATTCATAAACCTTGCATAGGATAAGAATCAAGCTAAATATGTATCAAAGTCACAGCCAAACTATCTGTTCACAGAGAAGTGAAACCTCTAAAAATGGCAAGGAGATGGAGCCAATACAGATAAAAGACTAGCATTTTTTTAAAAAAAGTATTCAACTAGCCTCAGGTGCAAAACAACAAACTCACCCTTCTGTCATTCTTTGCATGTGATTGGCGAAAGAAGAATCGATGACAGAAGATAATCGCTGTAGCTATTGTAACCTGAGGACTGTTGGGGGAAACTATATCAGCCACTTCAAATGAGAATCAAGAAACTGAAAGCCTAGAACAGTAGAGAAATCATGACTAGCGGAAGTAAAATTCAGTAATGATTCCTCTGTACACAATGTTGATGGGACTAAAATGGAACAATTGTAATGCAAAGCAATACCAAGCAGTTCAAAGAAAAACAAAAGTAAGAAAAAAAGGGAACTTACACTTTCAACCTCATGCCCAAGTCCTGGAGAAACGTACAGTAGGATTTACGGAGGTAAGTTTCCTTCTTCAAGTCAATACCATCCAACCTTGAGGGAGAATTATCTTCAATTACTTTTCTTCGGAAGTACCAGCGGGAACCCTCGTCTTGCTTTTCATGAGAGTTCCTGGAGTGAGATGAAACTCCACTCTCACTGTACGAACATTCTCCAGCTAGTAGTACTCCAGCCATTATGCTATCTTTTTAAACTCAAAAATATATATCCTAAACCTAGCAAAAGCAACAGATCATAAAGAACTAGCGACTGTATGATCTTCATAATTACACTAAAAACTTTAGCTTTGACTAGCAGATGTGTAAAGAAGATGAATCAATCAATAACAAAGAAAGCAGATTTTAAGACAGATAGACTGAAGAGATTGATTGAAGTGCCATATGACAATAAGCACATAGTTTCAAGCTATGAACATGAATCATGCACAACCATAAACCATGTGCGAATTGCAAATTAATGGAAATGAACTTATCTCACCTCTCATAAACAAACAAAATCTGAGAAATTGATTAGGTAAATCTAATCACCAATTCGAGTAAAAATTAGAAACTTTTGCTCAGAAGACCGAGAACAATCAAATCCAAGTGGTTTCTAGAGAAAGCAATCGAAAGGTTGAAATTTTCAATTCTAAAGAGACCCAAAAATCGATAGAAGAAGAAATTCAACTAAAAGCCAATTCGGTGATCGAAAGAAAGAAGGAAGGAAGGAATGATGAGATGATAGATGATACTTACCTTTACCTGCGATGAAATTACTTATCGAATTTGCAGGACGAGGAGAGAATAAAGCGTGAATTGAACAAACCCTAACCCTAGAAGTCGCGAGAAACAAAGGAGGAAGAAGAGAAGGAGAAGGGGATTGATAGGATTGAGATCAAAGAGTCTGATCCCAAAAGCTGAGACAGATTCCACTCTTTCCTTTTACACATTAGGAAATAAATAATGGCGATTCTCATCCATAGCCCTTTTAAATTTTTGTCACAAAATATTTTCTTTTAAAATAAAATGATTAAATTATCGTTTTTATTATAAAATTTTTAATATTTATTTTTTATTTTAAAAAATTTAAAATTCTAAGTTTTCTAGATTAGTTAACTCAAGAATATACACATATTTATTCTTTAATAAGAAATTTTGGTCATTTTTCTCTTTCAAAATTATTTTTGTGAAAATAGACTAAAAAACTATCCGTATTCCCAAAGAACCTCTCTCCTTTTTTTAGAGATAGAAAACTCTCTCCTCTTAACTCACTCATATCTTTCAGAGGAGATGAGATTTTCAGAGAAGGATATGAGGTTCTCTTTTGTTTGTAAATACTCGATCTTCTGATCAATTTTGTGTTTTCTTAGGAGAATTTCTTTTCGCTATGGCGATTTTTCTCTTCGCATAGGCGATTTTGATGTGTAAAGTTCACCCAAATCAGAGTTGAATATCAATCTTATCTTTCTCTGAAACGGGTTAAACATAATTAAAGTTTTGGTTTAGTTCTTCTCCTTCTGTTTTAATTTGATACACCTTTTGATTGAGGGTTGTATTCTCTTCTTTGTTAGACATGCTTAGTTTTTGATTCAGAGGTGGTGTCAAGCTTCGCTATGGGTTTGGGTGAAGTTTCCATGATGATCAAAACCTGGGTTTTGGACTGTACTTTGAAGATCCAGAACAGAATCCAGATGAGCCGGAGCTGCCATAGGGTTAGCGTTCCGACAAGGTTCTATTCCTGGTTCTATTAAAGCTTTTCCTTGGGCTAAAATTCTAACAAATTAGAGAAGAAAATTTCGAGATTAACGGCGATTGGAGGAAAGAAGAATATGCAAGCAGCCTCAACTGATCAGAGATGGAGATGGATGGATTACCGGGGAGTTAGTCGGCACCGTCTCTCTTCTTTCTCGGCAAAGGACTTGACGCCACGAGTCTTCACACGTGTTTCTTAGCATGTAAACGTATCTGTTTGTGTTTGGGCTTTCCTGGGTCAAAAAATTTGAGTCTGTTTGTAATCTTTGCCCAATGGGCTGGTTAATGAAACCACAAGTTGACAAAAAAAAAAGACTACAAAATTATCCAAAAAAAAATTTCATTAATCGGTTTCTTTCGAAGTTACAAACAAGCTAATTGTTATTCTTCTTTATTGACACCCACTCTATTATAACAAAAACAAAATCAATTTTGACCCCAACAATTTAAGTAGTACCAAATGCGATGTGAGTACCAAATGATGTGAGTACCAAATACGACTTCAACTTAATTATAATTTTAAAAAACTGTTTGAACTTTTCAAACGTTCCTAAGTCTATATTAACTCTAACATAAGTTAGTCAACTGTTAACAAGATAAATCATCGTAGTTTTGATATACATAATGGTAAAATCTTCAACTATGTTTAGTTAATGTAAAAACTCTTAAACTAAAGATTTACTAGGAGTATTGGTAGTTTTGACCGGCACTATAGACTTATGGTTTCTAGATTGCACGGAAGTTTCATCGGATGTCCGCTTCTCGCTTCGGAACCGGAATCAGAATCGGAACCTTGTGGAAGCTTACAGAATCTCGCTTTCAAAATGCTTCTAAAATATTCATTTTAAAACTACGCTGAGCTCATTTTGGAATCACGTTTCCGTTTTAAAAAAACACAATGTCATAAACCAATAAAAATATAAAATCTAGTTTTTAATTTATTTAAAATCCAAATTTTAATAGTGATAAAACAGAGTGAATAGAAATATATAAATACTAAAACTAATACTATCTTTATGCATTGAGGTTTTTATTAAAGAAATATCATATATTCAAATATATTGTGTCAATTATTTATGAAGTACTAAAGATAATTAATATAATAATATCTTTTAAACTTAATTTATGTGTATTTTTACAGTTTTAATATGAATTCATTTCAAAATTATTATAAATAAAAATGCTTTATTTTAAATTTAAATCATATAATTTTTAGTTATAAATTTTTTCAAAAAAATTATTATTATTATATATATATGAATATACGCTTCCAACAAGTATTCGCTTCCTAATTTTTTTAAAAATTCGTTTTTGCGTTTCTATACGCTTCCGCTTCCATGTATTTGTTTCTATTTCCATGTAACATAGGGTTTAATTCAATAAATTAAGTTATTTTAGAAGTTTTTCCATTAAATAATTAGATTGAGGAGTTTTTATCCGGAACAAATTTAGTTGAGAGGTTTTCACTACGGGAAAATCCCATGTTAGTAAGTTGGAAAAACGCTACCGATATAAACCATGCCGGTTTTGAAAGCGCGATGACCACACATGTGATCAAAGATCGTATATGTAGCGGTTTTCTAAAATGTTATGTAAGCTTATTCATTAATAGAGGTTCGTTTCTGCAACTATATTATTTATAATAGCGATATTTATTTGTTACTATAAAGTTCCTATACACTTGCAAATTTTGTGTAAATGTAGAGTTAATACTTTCATGATAAATTGATGTGCTATATATTATGGGCAACAAGGACTTGGACACTACTGGTAGAATTTGTTTACGAAATCAATAACATCAACGTATCAGATTGAAAGCCAAAGTACCATATATCATTCATACAAAATATATACGACCACAAGTTCATGCATGCATGTTCAACTGACAATGAAGAATTCATTAGGTCAAGCTATTGGAACGCCTAAAGCATCAGCAGTATTGAATTGAATTTCTTAATTTCCTCTCCAAACAGGTGCTTCTCCAATTTTAACCACATCGACCCATACCTTACTCGATAAATTAATAAACACTGTAAATTAATAAATTTTATTTGGTTTTTAGTTGGTCCGGTATAAAATATGACATAATTCGGTAAGATAGTGAGATAATAATATTTTGAAAACTTTTAGGTAAATACATGGTCCTTCTAAAATCATAAATTAATAATTATTATATATATAAATTATATATAAACATACACAAAACTTTTTGTTATTTACCTTTCTTTAAAATAGGTTTCATTTCTATTTTTATTATAATTTTATAATTTTATCCAACTACATATAAACTTTAACTAATATATAATATCATAATGAAATATTTATTTCAGTTTTCTACACTAAATATATTTTGAAAATATATAAATCCAAAAAAAAAAATTCTTTTAAACTAATAACTCTATAAATTAATAATTTCTTGAAATCCTAACATTATTGATTTATAGAGTTTACTGTATAGTCAAGTTTTTCCCGGTTCACTCAGTTCAATCAAGAAAAGCTAAACTGGTTAGTGACTGCGTTCTGCTTTAGGTTAAATATAAACCATATCTCGTTCTATCATATGTGAAATACGTGCAAGGCTAATTATAAAGCCTTAAGGGATGGGCTTCGTCTACTCGTCTCTTGAGCTGAAGTTGTTACAGTCAAGAAAGAGTTAGAGAAGAGGTATGATTGTGTACCGAACATTGATCTAAGCTTTAAGGTCACCAAAGCTAGTTGATTGATGAGTATAACTGCTTCACTAGTTTGAGAGGTGAAGTGAACACCAGGTAAACAAAATCGTTTTGCATGTTCTAGTTTCTTTCTTTCATTGTTCTTGAGAGCTAAAACACAAAGAGAGGACAAAGAGTAAGTGAGATCGAGGTAACTAGGATATATTCACAGAGGAACTACACACTTCACTCTATATCATGAACTCTGAAATGCCGAAAATGAATAGAAACCTTAATAAGTTGCCTTACAGCCTGAAGGACGTAAATGGTCTAAGTTGTTGAAATAGATGAAGATAATCTGGAGAATTATGTTGAGGATTATCGAACTCTTTGGAGTCAAATTGAGGTAAATGGTACCTGCTTACTCATAGTCAGAATTCAAATATTAAATGCATGAAAGGAGACTATATAGATGAAACCGGCTCAGAATTACTGAAAGTATAATGGCTGGGAATGATATTATTGCACAGGTTGAAAAGAGTTTATAATGAGATTAATTATAAAAGTGAGTCATTAACAAAACGTGATTGATTATGCAAGAGTGAAAGACCCAGATAACCAAATAATAAGTATCAGTACTGAAACATTTCAGCAGAAGCCATGACTGGCTGTAAAGAGCAAGACATTTGCCAAGGGTTCATCAGAAAATCAGGAATCTCTACGACTCCCTCCACCATTTCGATGACAGAGTTTAATGAACGCAGCCTCTCGGTTAACTCAGCGAACTGCGTCGTTAGAATGTGGTTCTCACTTTCGATGTCCGTGAAACACTTGGAAACCGCAGCAACTTGGTTTGCAATGTTAGAGTTTGCTTGCACTAGACTAATGCTCTCTCTGTATAGGTCAACCGATTCTTGAGTTGATGTCTGACTTCCTAGAAAAGCAGTATCTCTAAATCCTCCTGATAATGGAAAATCCCCAAGATTCCCTTGTAGCATTTTATTGACCTCCTTGACAATTATCCTGACGAATTTACTTTCGTTACTGCAAAAACCCATACCAACCAAATAAAACATAGTCCAAAAAGAAAACATCGGCAGGAAATTTACATATTTTAGTCGTAAATTATATAAGGTTGAAAAGCCATTACCTTTTCTTGTCAAAGGTCAGACCAATCTTACAGGACACAGATGCTAAAGCTTCTTTCCACCTATCGGTTCTTGGTTTATCACACCGATATTCCCACTCTCGTTCCCTGAACTGATCACCGAATGCTCCCCTGAGCTGTTTAACCGTGATTGGTTCCACTTTGAAAAAAATAGGAATGACCTGGAAAAGACAGTAAACCTAATTGTAAACAAATCTCGTATTGGCCCGATCTATAGTTTAGGCAAACGCACCTTGAGCAGTCTTTGATCTGTACGTTCCTTGATTTTAACGAGCTCGTCTAAACACCATCTGGACTCCGTGTACCTCCTGGAGAATATGACTAATGCTATGGTCGACTCCTCGATCCTTGCGAAGAGATTGGTGAGATCTTCGCCGATTCTCTCGTGTTTGTCTATGAAAACATTGATCCCATGTCTCTGCAGAGCTTCCACGAGATGGCTGACGAAACCACACCGCAGCTCCTCGCCACGGAAATTGACGAACACTTGCTGGTTCAACTGGCGGCTGTGGGCATCCATTGATGGAGCTTTAAGTTTTTCAAAGAAACGGTTTACAAGTTTCTACGAACAGAATCCTTAACTCACGTCTGTGATGAGTCAAACAAATTAGTACAAAAGGGAGAGAGAGAGAGAGAAAGACAAAAGATAGAAGTGACTCGGATTACCATTATGTCGACTGGTTATGCATGTGATAAGACATCTAAAATAACATAAAGGCATTGTACTGTGTCGATGGAATAATATTTTTGCACAATGTATACGACAAGGCGGCTCAAAAAAGAGGAAACACATAAACATCTGTATTATTAAAATATAAATACAAATATAAAATAACCCTAAAATTTGCTACTTATTTAAAAGTTTATGCCACTGAAATATTTAATAATTCTACATTTAAATAATCTATGTCTTTTCCTATTTTATTAAATCATTTCCTAAATCAGGTTTAGCTAAATTTTTGTATTCAACATACTTCCAAAAATGATTTAGCTAAATGTTAGGAAACTTCAAGTTTAA
The DNA here is from genome assembly GCF_000801105.2 of Raphanus sativus. Lineage (NCBI taxonomy): Eukaryota > Viridiplantae > Streptophyta > Magnoliopsida > Brassicales > Brassicaceae > Raphanus > Raphanus sativus. The sequence continues at coordinate 17,845,444 of NC_079514.1, read as the reverse complement.
ATTTTTTTTTAATAATATTATGTAATTTTTGTGTTCTTTTTTTTTGAACATCTGAGTCGATTATTATCGATTAATTATACTATTACAATGATGAGAATATTACAAAGACGATTTTATAGCCGACAATTTTACCATCCTATGAGAATACACGCCTAACTGTACCACTCTCAGTCGTCCTATGAGATTCATGTTCGATGGTACGCCCTACACCAAGCTGAAGATCTCCTGTAACATGTTTCTCCATAATCTGCATAATTTGATATTTTTTAGGGTTTGAATCCCAGACCTCCGGATGTAGAAGCAATTGAACCCTTAGTCAAACCACTGGATCAAGTGGGCTTCCACATAATTTTTGTGTTCAACATATGTATTTAAAATATTACAAATATATGCTTAAGAATTACTGTTACCATTAATTATTTTTAACAATAAAATCTGTTTGTGCTATGGTTTAAATATTTTTGAATTACTTGTAGAATAATATGTATTTTATATAACTGAATGTTTATTTTTAATCTTTCTAAATCTTGCCTATTATATATATATATATATATATATAAAATTTTCTAAAATATATTTTAACCATTTCATTTACTATTAATTATTTCAACAGTAAATCAATCTATATTAAGACTTAAATATCGTTGAATTATTTGTTAAATAATATTTAATATTTCTTTTCTGATGTATCTAAATCTCGGCATATGACCTATACCTAACCAAAATATTTTAAATATTATTAGATTTTTGAAACAATTTCGTGTTTAAAAAATATTATTCAAACATATCAATGGTTCAATATTTGTCAAAGATTTAATATGGCACACAAGTCAAAATTTTTATAACATGCATGTAAACTATTTACCTATTTTGTTCATAATCATTTTAATATGATAAATATTTAAAATATTAACTAATAAATATATTTTTCTATATAAAAGTGAAAATACATATTTGCACATACGTGCGGGTCAAGTTTAGAATTTTTTAAAGGGAAAACTAATTAAAACCTTCGAAAGTAGCTTCTACTCTGAATCCAAGCTTTGAATTTGTTTTTGTTCTTTACTCCTACAACAAAGTCCTTAGGTGGTATTGGAAGATGAATCTCTGTAGCGTTTGTGAATTTTAAGAGTTGATATATTTTTTAAGTTATGTGAATTGTGAAAATATATATACTTTGACATATAAATTTGATCATAACTTTTTAAAATTGGAATTTTTTAAATGAATTTGCATTACCTCTTTTCTGTTGGGGCTTCGCTGACCTCTCCTTCTACTTTGTGAGATAGGTTTCTTTCGGTCTTTGCTTGCTGTACAAACCTTGCTGGATTTCAGAGATTTCCCTGTGTGGTCTTGAGCATTTCCAGTGCTGTTACGAGTCTTCTCTCGGGATCCACTCTCAGGAGCTGGTAATGTTTGCAGGGTCTGAGCTTCTGCAATCTGATCTTTCTCACTCTATGTTCCATCATTATGCGATTTTGGTTCAGTGTGCTCTTCCCTCAACAGATCATCCTAAGCAATCATATCTTCATCCATCTCCACATCTGCATATTGTTCTGATATGTTATTCATTTCTTCTGCAGTATAGGGAGAAAGCTCTGCGTTACGAAAATAATTCTCCTCATCTCGATGCTCAACCCCGTCCATCACATCTATTTTATCCTGGTTTGTGACATGTGATGTGGTTGCTGGCGTAAACCCCTAGGACTTAGTTGGGAGAACGCCATCCATGGTAAGTCTGCCCCCGTCGGTAGAAGCCCTTTGAATCGTGGGATTTTCCTCGGTACAATAAGCTCTGAGTGATGCTGGTCCTCGGTTTCAACATTTTTCTCTACGTCGATGCTCCTCCTCTAGCTCCTGAATCGATTGAGATTTTGGTCCCTGGTTCTCATTAGGAGAACTATATCGACGTACTGGTTGCCGTTCCATTCTACTTTCATTTCTCCGGCTAGGGAAGTTTCTACTGTTCCTTATGTTCAGCCTCGAGTCTCGACGAACCTCAAATATTGTGCACTGTGAATCAGGGGATCTTTTAGGACATCTTGAGGTTGGTTCGGTCCTTCATAGGATTTAGAGGCATCTCTGTTTTGAAGACCAGACTTCTTAACTCTCCATTTGAAGGAGGAGACAGAAATGAACCTATTTTGTTTCAGTGACCAACTTTCTTACTTGTTTCTAATGGTTCTGACCCATTTTGTCGCCAGTTAACCTGATTTAATAATTACTCTATCACACATTTAATTCCTAAGATTTTTCTGTCTAGATGATTTTGGATCCAGTTCTCTATAGGTGATTTTAGTGTTCTTTTATTGACTCTTTGGATTGATCATCTTATCAAGCCACCCTACTAGCTTTTGGAGATTGGTTGGCTGAGAAAAAGTTCAAGAAGAATTTCAGTGTGCAGGGAACCTGGAACAAAATTTGTGAAACCTATGCAATGAAAAATCGGCACAAATACATTTGGTTTAACTAGCAACATCTAAGGTCCTCTTATTTTGGCTTGCAATTTTAAATCGCTTATGCAATCAGCCAAGTAACTAGGTTCGAAATAAGGCTAATGAATGTGCGTTTTTCAAGCAACTGTTATCAACAAACAATAATTTCTTTGACAGTTCATAAAAAAATTGGAAAAGGGCGGATATATTTTTTGTTTTAAATTTAGTTTTTATATTTATGTTTTTTTTGTGATTATATTCGTATGTTTTTTGAAGTCATATTTGTGTGTAAATTTTAATCAAAATATATTTTATTAAATAATGGCAATTTAAAAAATTGATCCGGTATACATTCGGTTAGGGATGAGTTGCGGGTCGAACCCGGCCCGCTGACCCGCCAACCTGCGGATTTCAATTTTGTTTTGGTCAAAAAAATCTGACCCATACAACCCGCAATCAATAATTTTGTACCCATTCTGTTTAATTTTGCGGTTATCTGCGGGTTATATTTTTTTAAACCATAACTCTTTAATTTAATTATTATAAAAATATATTTATAATAAACCTTTCATATATTATCAAAATTCATATACAGTTATATATTTTGATTTGAATAAAACAATATTTGAAACTTAAATAAGATATATGGTTTGAAAGTTGAGATCGGATCATAATTTTAATTTGTTTTTTTTTCGTTTTGGTAAAAATAAAACAATAATTTAAATATGTAATTTCAATGCCAATCAAAAAGATTTATCATAGTTACCAAAAATTATATTAACTTAAATTAATATTAAAATAATATGTTTACAAAAACTCATATATAAAAATTAAATTCTTCAAAAAAATAATTTAAACAAAAACTATACCCGTTATATCTGATGTGTAGTCTTCAGTTAGAATAGTAGGTGTTGATTTTTGAAAATAAAAGTAGCTGATAGTCCACCCATCTCCCGATTAAAATGGTAACAAACGGTTGCATATTATATTATGCGTCCAAAACGGAGTATAACTGTCCAATAACAAAACGGTAACTAAACTTTTGGTAAAAATGATGATAAAATAAGTAATATAAATAATTAGACACAACATAATATCAATTGGTTATGCTGGAGAATTAATAGGATAGATGCTTGGAAATAAGATCAGAACATCATGGGATCATCTTATCGTACTAATTCAGCACTGTAATTTTGATCGACTCACAACATTCATACTTAGGTAAGGTATTTCTGTCCCAGGACCGTCTTTTTGTACGTTTAACTGGAGCGGCCAAACATGGTCCAAAATTTTAAAGGGTCCATATTTTTTTTTTGTTTTAGTAGTAGCTATACATTTAAAATCATTTTTTTTGTCATCGACTTTACAGACTCATGAGGATTCTGTAAACCAAACGGGTAACTCTGTATCCATATGCACGACAAAGGTCGGTTGTCTCCTAACACATCGTGCGAGGCTGTCGGCCTTTAGATTCTTCGTGCGAGATACAAAAATAATATCTGAACTATGAAAATTTCCTTTCAAAGTCTCGATATCTGCTAAATAGGTTGCAAACGCAGGTCATTCTTCTGGTTCCGAAACCATCTTCACCAATTGAGAACAATCTGTCGCAAATGTAACCATGTACTGCCTCAGATTCCGCATACACTCCATTATCCAAATTAATGCTTCTATCTCTGAGTGGAGAGGAGATAGAGAAGCCCTGACATTCCGTGCTCCCATAAGTCCATCATATCCCTCAAGGGTACTATACCATCCCTGTCCTGAAAAAATCTCTTTGTCCTTCCAGGATCCATCAATAAAACACCACCGCCCTGGAATGGCCGGTAGATCCGAGTGTTGTTGACCTATTACTGGTGTAGGGATAATTTGTGCCTCCTTCCAAAGCCTTGATTCTATTTCCGCTAGTTTTAGGGTATCCATAGGTTCAATATCCAAATTGCTAAAAACCTTGTTATTCTTTCCTTTCCAAATATACCATAATATCCATGCAAACTGATGATCCTCTAATGTCGGAAGAACTCTCCAGAATAAATAATCCATATTAGTAAAAATAGATTCAGTGGGAAAAAAGAGTGATTAGATGGGATCTGGGATAGTGCCCAAACCTGAAGCGCTGGAGGACATTCAAAAAACACATGATTAATTGATTCCTCTGGAGCATTACATCTATCACAATATAAATCCCCTGATAATCCTCGTGAGTGTAAATTCTTCCTCACTGAAATACATCCTGACACTATTCTCCATAAAAAGTGTTTGATCTTTGGTGGACAACGAATTTTCGAGCAATGCGCCTTAAGGAAATTAACTGTAGGACCAAAAACGGATAAAGTTTTGCCCTTATCCGGATAAATCCGCTCCACCTGATACCCAGATTTGACCGAATATTTTCCATTCTGAACATATATTTTTACAAAATCAGATAACTGTTATTCAAATTTAATTAAATATTTATTAACAAATAAATATAAATTAAAATTTTAATTTTGTTAACACAATCAACAAAAAAATGCAATAAGTTAAGAAGTAATTAGCATTATATCAATTATATATTTTGGAAAGTAAAAAATAGATGTTGGAGTTTGTTTTAATATTCGATGTAGGCTTAGAAAGTTAATATTCTAATTTGATTATGTTTAGAAAACTATTATTAATTAGTGATTATAAATAGGGAGATAAATATATAATTTTTCACTAATATTTCTAAAGAAAAATAGTAAACACCAGAAGAAAGATTAGTCTAAGCTTCTGTCCATAAAAAAAAAGTCTCCAACTTCTTGTCTAATGAAATCAAAATTCTACATTTTTTTGTCTTACCACTATACAGATTCTATTACCACTATACAGATTCTATTGTTCTATTATTCTTTTATAGATTATAGCTTCTGATTATGGATATAAAAAACGTAAAAAAAAACTGAAAATCCATATTCTCAAAGAAGTGTTCTTATAAATTTTTAATTAAAAAATCCAAAACATATCTCTTCTACTCAAACCAAAAAAATTGGTCGATGATTTTGCATAAAAAAACTAAAAATGGTGTTATTTAGATGAAAATTAGATTAGTATAATGATATTTTATCAGAAAAATATATAAATGATTTTAAGTTTTTGAAAAGGGCCTTGTTTTGGAACACAATTGGAGTGAAGGTAATATTAGTCTTGTAGAATACATATGATAACCATGAGTCATATGCTTGATCTACTAGGGATATATCCCTTAACTTGGTGAGGATCATGGTTATCATATGTATTCTACAAGACTAATGAATTGGGTCCTCTCAATTATATCCCTAGTAGATCAAGCATATGAGTCATGTCTGCGCAAATGTGGTTCACGTGAAACCAGGACTCCATCTTAAATTATTTACCTTTCATTTTTTTCCATCAATATAAATAAATTCAAATAACTCTACAAACCACACTGGTAACTCCGCATCCATGTGAACGATAAAAAATGGTTGATTCATGGCATTGCGTGTAAGACTGTCCATATTCTATGTTCAGAGAATATGAATGATCTCTAAGTGATTAAAGTTTCATTTAAGTATCTTGATGTCTTCCAAATAACTTGTAAAGCATGTCATTCTTCGGTTCCGAAACTATTTTCATCAACTGAGAACAACCTGTTGTAAATGTAACATGAAATTGTCGCAAATTTCTCATATATTCCATTGCCATATGAGAGCTTCTATTTCCGAATGAAGAGGTGAAAGACCGGTTCTCTTATTCCTCTCCCCCATTAGTCTATCAAAGCCTTTTAAATACTATACCATCCTTATCTCAAAAAATTATCCTGATCTTTTCATGATCCATCTATGAAACATCATCTTCCTGGTTTAGAAGGTAAAGCCTCTCACTTCCAAGTCTATGGATTGGGTAGCCATTCGTGTGAATGAGGCTTGTGACACAGCTCAGAATAATGATTCATTTCTGTCAATTTGAAGGTGTCTCTAAGGTTCAATATCAATATTCCTGAGAACTTTATTATTACGTACTTTCTAGATATACCATAAAATCTATGTGAATTGATGATCCTCTACATGCTGTGAAATCCTACAATAAAAATGATCCATGTTTGTAAAAAGTGTGTGAAGCAAAAACATATTGAGTCGATGGAATCAGTGAAAGAGCCCAAACTTGGACCACCGATGAAAAAAAAAAACACATAGTTGAATGATTCCTCGTTTACTCCACATTTTCCACACTGTATGAGTGTATGTCACCTTGAATCCCTCTCACTCCCAAATTATTCTTAACCACAATACACCCCAAGACTTTTTACTATAAGAAATGTTTTTTTAGTGGACATCATATTTTCTAGGAAAAATCCTTTAAAGAAACGATGATGGGTTCATGCACTGGTAGCATGTTTTTCTTGAAGAGATATATACGCTCCACTTGATATCCTGATTTGACCGTGATTTCCTATTATTAGTAAAGTGCTATCCATTTTTATCAACCATATGAATTTGACTCAATGGAATGATTTCTATAATCTTCGTATGATGTGGGTCCACTATTGCTTGATATTTCATGCATGTGATGTTGTATTGATGAGAGAGTCCACTATAAAACTCATGTAAAGATTGTGTTGATTACTGTTTGTTGGTCTCAGGTGAGTGGTGGGAGCCAAAAATCATTCTATATATAGAGATAGAAGATCATGATCTCACCTTTTTAATCAGTCACTTGCTAACGAGAGATCTGTTAGATACAATACTATGCTATTAATAAGACGGTTAATATGATTAAGTTAGTTTCAGGGGTGACGCATTTCTGAAATACTGTCATTTAAACTTGAGAAAATAATGTATTACTATTAGTCTTCTTAATGAGCAGCCAAAATTGTTTGCCTAACATGGCTGTATTATAATCATTGAGATTTTTAAATCCTAGTCCTCCCTCGTCTTTGTGGTGACATATATTTCATTTCTTTTTAAGGGAAGAGAAGTAGTGGTGTAGATTCATTCTTTTGAGCGAGAGAGAGAGAAAATAAACAATCCTTCACACTTTTTTTTTCTTTGATTTTTTTTTCTGAGTCTGATTGTACACGTAAAACTAGTTCCATCAGATTTTTGAAAGAGTAATGCAAATCACAAGATCTTTTGCAGTCGTACGACTCATTAAAACAGTCGGACTACGGAACATTTTTGAATTAAAAAAATAGATAATATTTCGATTCTACAATTATATCATTATTTTTTTACCCGTTTGTATAATTTTTTCATTTTTATTTTTATAATATTTAGTTTTTCATGGTTTATATAATACGGTTCTACGAGGATCCACCACTTTTATTCTTTGTAGCAGCATCCAAAGGAATTTCACTGTCACTTTTGACGAAGCTGCAACAGTTTTAGCTCCAGTATTTTATTTAAATATACTTTTACATTTATTATGAAAAAAGTGAACACCATGTGGAAGGAACAATTCATACACATATTTTATTTGATTGATGGAGTTTTTCATCTCTTTTTGTTGTCCTTGCCCAACAAAAATGCTGAAACAGCACAAATAGTGACCACAAGACAAATAAGCCGTATAGGTTTCTCCATCCGCTCACATAGGTTGTTTGCCCCATTACGTGTGTTCTGTTCATTACCAGATTTCTCTGTATCTTCCGGAGATTCACAGGACCTTGTTTCAACTCCTGGATTGGTCTCATCAATCTTTGGAGATTCCTCATCAATAACTTCCCCTCCTCCTGAGCTCATCGGTGACATGAATCCACCGTTGTTATTCGTTGTAGTAACATCAAAGCTAACCTCCAAAGGAATTCCACTGTCGCCTTTTGACGAAGCTGCAACAGTTTTATCTCTATACTTGATGTCTTTTACGTTTCTTGTAGCTTTGAAAGGCTGTATCTTCTCTGTGATCTCGCTGACCATCACCGAGGAGGAAGAGGCTTCACCACTTAGGATCTGGAAATGACTTTCTTCATTGTTGATGTTGACTCTACTCTCCGTAGTTGAACCACACATCGTCTCACCACGGTCAGAGCTTTTCTCGGTACAAAAGGGATGAATAGGTTTAGTGGGTGCATAGATAAGAGTAAAGCCACACTTAACCACCTCACAGTTTGTGATCTGGTTTGTCCCGTCAGTCACTTCGAATTCAAAAGAAGCCACTGTAGCAGCAAATAGTTCTTCTATGTCCCATTTTTTTATGTGCAACAAACTGGTGTATCCGATAAACACATGACCGGAAGATTCAATGATCTCTCGAGGTCTATCGCTGCCATGTTCAGTCCAACCACCAAGGATGCAACTAAACTGAATGAAAGGCTCGTCTTTCTCCTTGAACTCCGTGGTGCATCTAACCAAGATGCGGTTGTTCGTAGCTTGGTAGTCTTTAAAAGAGACAACAGCACAAAGAGATATACCGGTAAGACCATCTTCATTCCAATGCCTAGGCAGATTTTGCTTCAATTTTGACCCAACCGTTCGGTGATTGAACCATACAGGTAACTGCCAACTAGGATAGCAGACTCCAATCAACACATCAAGTTTCGAACCCTGCCAATTTGATACCATAACAGAATCAAACAGATGCTAGAAATAAATTCACTCTTAAGGGTACATTTGATTACTAGGCCTAGACGTTTGGATACCCATTCCAGTTTAGATTGAGTTTTTAGGCTCCATTCGGATTTTATATATGTTCGGTAAGCTTTGGTTAATAATATTTTTCGGGTACAGTATATGGAACATAACACCTTTTCTTGGTGGGCTGGTGCTGTTTCAGTAGGCATGGGCGTTCAGGTATCCATTCGGGTATGATTCGGTTCTTTCGGGTATCGGGTTTTTTGGGTTTGGAAACTGAAACCCATTCGGATATTATAAAATTTTGGATCGGGTTCGAGTTGGGTCTTCCCGGGTCCGGGTGGGTTCGGTTTTGACGTAAAAGAACCTAAAAAAACCGAATAACCAATGTATCTGAAATAGGTTCGGATAAAAGTATCCAAAGTAACCATATTACCCAATTCGGTTCGGGTATTTTGTATCCAAACTATCCAAATATACCAAAAAAACAACAAAAAAATACTCATTAGACTCGGTTTTGTTTAAGTATTTCTATCCAAACTATCATATTTTATCTGAAAATACACAAAAGTATTGAAAATAACTAATATATTAAATTTATAACTATAATTAAAATTATTATACATATAATTATAAATAATATTTTTAAATACATATGTACATTTCGGATATCTTCAGATACTCATTCGGTTCTTGGTTCGGGTCGGGTTGGATATCGGTTCTTCGGATACAACAGTTTAGGATCTAAACGGTTATTTCTGAAGAACCGAATATACCCGATACCCTGATTTTTCGGTTCGGTTCCGGTTCGAGTCCTCGGGTCCAGTTTTTGTGCTCAGTCCTAGTTTTAGTATACACTCCATCCGTACCACAATATTCATACCATATAAGAGTTTAAGAGTGAAATATGTTATACCTTTTCTTGGTGGGCTATTGCATCTGACATTGATTGAATCTTCCTCCGAACATAAGATACGATACCATTCTTGGCAACTTGATCAAGTTTGGTACAGTTAGTGAAAGTAAATGTGGAGTGTGGATGCTCTGTTTCTGCTAAGATAAGAGCTAACTGGCTCCCAATATTTTCAAGTGAAATGCAGCCGTGTGCGTCTAACCAGTGAAGGTTCGGTGGAAGCACTGGAAGGGACACGAGCTGCTCGCAATACTTGAGGTCAAGCCATTTGAGATTGTAGAGATATCTGATGTTGTCTGGCAAGCTTCCGAAGTTGTTTCTGCTCAAACATAAACGTCGAACTGATGATAATGTGTAGATTTCATACGGCGATTCACGCAAATTGCAGTATGAACAAGTAGAAGGGTCGCCTTGATGGGAAATCGGCCAATTCATACTTCAACAGAGGGCCGCGGTCCCGATCAGTACATACACTCGGACCCTGTGCTAAAACATACATCAACAAGTAATATATTCGAATTTCATACATCAACTAACGAAATTCGGCTTTTACATACATTGACCGTTTATCTGTTAGTCAAAAAAACAGAGTTTGAGCTGTCCGTTAAATAATGATTACGTGGCTTTTTATATTTTAGATAATTAATAATTAATAAAAATAATTCTACATATAAGGGAGGGGAAGGGATTCGAACCTGGGTCTGCACAATATAATAACATGCTATTTAACCACTGTGACAAACAATACTTGTAGAACTTATACAACATAGTTTTTATTTGTACCTAGTAAATATTTCATTCATATATAGCAATTCTCTCAAATAATTATTTAAATAAACAATGAAAAAAAATATTAATTCTCTCAAACAATTGTTGTCGAAATATATATTTTTTTAAATTCAAAGTTTAATTAAAAAAAGATTTCCAGTTTTTTTTTCAATGTTTTGAAAAATTTTAAAGGACAATTCTCCTAAATAGATTATTTTCAAATTTTTGTCACAAAAAGATACTAGGGAGGAAAATGACCAAAAAATTCATTTAATTGGTAAAAGATTCTTATATCCTATATATATATTTCAATAAAATTAATAAAAAAATATTTTTATAGTTTCAGATTATATGTTTTCAAATTCAGATTTTTATATATTTTTCTGAAAATATTTTTTCGAATATTTTTTTGTTTAAAATTTTATTTTCGAAATTCGAAAATAATTTTTGAAAATATTTTTAAAATTTCATTTTCAAATTTCAAATATATTTGTGACAAAAAAACCCCTTTAGTGTTATTCTAGGGTATTTCTCTCTTTTTAAAAAATTTTTTTTTTTATTATTATTTTTTTATTATTTTTTAAAAATTCAAAACTATAAGTGTATATTAGTTAATCATAAGAATATAAATGTATATTTACTTTAATAAAACCTCCATAGTTGAAAAATCAGAATTCTTGCTGTAACAAAATAAATTTAAAGTAGTTTCAGAAATTCAAAAAGTTAAAAAAAAATTGAAAAAGTTTGAATTTAAAATCATATATTTCGAAAACTAAACAAATTATTTTTTATTATTCGATTATTATTGGAGATAATTGTCATATTTGAATGAAACATTCATTAGGTATAAATAGGATACAATAGAAAAAAGAATCAACAAAGCATATTTGGCACAGTGGTTATTCGACATGTTGAAATATTGTCCAGACCCAGGTTCGAGTCTCTCCTACCACATTTTAGATAGTTTTTATTAATTATTTAAAAATATAAAAAGCCACGTAATCATTATTTAACGGACAGCTCAGATTCCGTTTTTTTTGACTAACGGATAAACGGTCAATGTATGTAAAAGCCGAATTTCGTTAGTTGATGTATGAAATTTGAATATATTACGTGTTGATGTATGTTTTAACATAGGGTCCAAGTGTATGTACTAATCGGGACCGCGGCCCTCTGTTGAAGTATGAATTGGCCGATTTCCCGTCGCCTTGATTAACATCGAAGCGCTTCAAGAGACGTGGCATATCCTTTATGGCCGTCCCATCGAGTAGCAAAGTCTTTAAATGCTTCATGTTCTTTTTTATATTTGGAATGGTCGCAAAGCTTTTACAACCTGAGAGTACTAGCTTTTGAAGAGCTTTTAGATTCTCGATAGAATCTGGGAGACCCGTCAATCTTTTACAATCTTTCAACATCAACAAGACTAGTTTCTGGAGATTCCCAATCGTTGAGGGAAGACCCTTTATAGAGGTGCCATCTAAGTACAACTCTTCCAGATTTTCTGGAACTAGATTGAACTCCTCAAGACTTGAACAGCTACTGAGGATGAGTGTTTTCAGAGAGATCAACTTTATATGTGGAAGGGACTTGAGGCTCGTGCATCCTCTTAGGTTCAAGAATATGAGACTTTCCATGTTTTGTAGCTCTTCATGAACTGTCTTCAACTCTGTGCAGCTTTCAAGGTTTATACTTTCAAGCTTTCGAGCCTGTGATAAACCCGACAACGTACGCAGCTTACTTGAGTGATTCAGATCGAGCCACTTTAATTTTGATGCGTTCTGTGGCCGATACAAACACCCAAAAAAAAAAAAAAATCGTTAACGCAGCATCACAATTGGATACAAAAAAGATATACAGTAAGAAATCTATACACTGATAATTATTAATTTATGGTAACTGTTTATTTAAAGAGAATGTACCTTTTTAAATTCATATTCTTAGATATTTTTTATCAACGTATGAAATATTTATTTTCATAGTCTTGTATATTCTCCAAATTTCAAATTTTCTCTTTTTAATATTATTTTGTTTTAGTATATTAGAGATATATGTTATGATTTTTAGATGCAATTCTAAAAAATAACTACAATTTTTTTAAAGTAATACAGATTAGAGATAAACTTTATTTTGAAGAACAATTAATAATACATATTTTATTTATGCTTATATAAATTTTATATAGTATTTTTACTCAACTTTTTCTTATTCAACTATAATTTATAGTCATTATTAATTATACTATTAGTGCAACCATAGATTTAAATATAATTTGAAGAATTTATCACCATTATTTGATCAAATTGTGCATATTTCAATTCGTCCCAATCTATCTTATTAAAATAGAAACATTCTGTTGGACCTAACATTTATTTTGTAAGTTTTTAAATTAAATACACTTTTATATTTTATAGTTAAACATACATTAAATCACTAATGTTTCTTTCTTTATACTACTATCCATGTTTCCAAACAATATACTTATTTCTTTATACAACTATCAATGTTTCCAAACAATATATTTTTTATACTACTATCAATGTTTCCAAATAATACAATAATTAATCTTAGTTATTTTATATCTATCATTTTCTCTTTAAAATTTTGTAAAAACGTCATAATTTCATAAATTGCAAAATAGTAAACTTTAAAATTTCGATTATAAGATTACAAATTATGAAACTATTACAATTTAAATCCAATTAGATTACATATTGGTCATCCATCAGTTCAATCGGTTAGTCTCGGGTTTTAGTGATTTTTTAATATGAATATTTTAAAAACATAAATTGAATTGTCAGATCTCAGGATTAACCGGTATAATCACAATCGGGTTGAATTTAAAAATACTGATTTAAATGCAAAAATATTTTAAATACACACTTTTTAAATATAACCAAAATATTTGTTAAATTATTAGTGAAATTTTTCATCGTAAAATATCCTGCGCTTCAAAAGCGCGGGTCAAAATCTAGTTTAGAATTATTCTTAAAACAAATTTATCATTTTATTAACTTTTGGATTATTAATTATATTAATTATTAATTTATAGGGCTTCTAAGTATATATATAAATAATACCTTCTCTCCATCCCAAACTTGCTCAATACGACTGTAAGGCAGGTTGAGGTCTATAAGATTCTCCGGGTTAAAATGTTCTGGTAGTTTCTTGAGTGGAAATTTCAGCCAGTGAAGATACCGAATCTCCTCCAACTGGAACTTAAGCCCGTCGCGGAAGTACAAGTTGCATGTGGCTTCGCCTTCTTTTGGAAAACTTGAGTTGAAAATTTTCAAATATCTGAGATCTCCCATATATTTGAATGTGTCACTACCTAGACTCATTTTCCTTGGTACCTCAGACATATCAAGAAAAATTCCTCTGACCTTAGTTGCTTTCTGCAAAGTCACATGCATAACATGTTAAAAAAATGTAAGATTAATTCAGAAAATAACTTCAAATGTGCAGCAAAAGTTAGTATCACTCACTGCTTTGTTTAGGAGAATAGCAATGATCTCGCCATGGTTAAACAACCTACGCCCACTAGCTGAATTTTCAGAGAATGACTGAGACTCTAGTCCCATTGCGAACGTGTACATCAGATCATTCACCTCTAGTCGACCGCCACAAATGTTTATTAAGAACTTGTCCGCAAGATGTCTTAGTTCACTCACATTGTCTTGCACCGATGAATCCAGCAAACAGCTCACATGATACTCCTCTTCGGACCTGAAGAAACATGCCACATCAAGGAACAAATCCTTATGGTGTTTGCTAAGATCATCATAAGAACTTCTCAACACATTATGAATTGTGTTGCTAATCGGGCTTTTCGCAAGCTCCCCAAGCTTTGATTCCCAGTACTCCTCGTCCTTTGTAAGAAGCTCACCACCAAGTACTTTAAGAGCTAATGGATGTCCCCTAGTGTAATCCACAAACTCTCTTGCAAGTCTCATGAACCTTGGCTCGCAAGCACCGGTCGTGAATGCGTGTTTTTCAAAGTATTTAAACCCATCCTCGTCGCTCAGGCCCGGCACTAGATAAGTTTCATCCACCATTCCTGTGATTGCGGACTTGCTACTCGTCGTGATGACAACTCTGCTTCCTTCTCTTAACCATTTTCGTCCACCAAGAATCATATCTATCTGACTCTTTTCATTCACATCGTCAAGAACAATTAACACTTTGCTTTCTCTTAGCTCAGCCTTCAACGATTCAAGTGTAAACTCTGCATATCTTATTTCCTTTCCATCATGCTTGCTCCTCATTAAACCGTATAGGAGGTCCTCCTCCAACCTGTGGATTCCAAGAGATCTTGCCTTGGCACGGATATCATCTAGGAACATCGTATGCAAGAACATGTATCCCCAATCTTCCATCAATTTCTTGGCAAGAGTGGTTTTACCTATTCCAGGCATCCCAACAACTCCAATAACTCGAGTGACCTCGTCTGATTCAAAATCCAACTTCTCTTCCAACTGCTTTAGGCGTTTTTTGATCCCAAAGAAGGGAGACACTTTTGAGGAAGAAGAACTAATAGGCGCATCTCCTACTAAGTTTCCTTTGGACATTCCAGTAAATTTTTCTATTTGATTCTTAGTTCCTTGATCCTTTGAGATTTCTTCTAGCCTTTTCTTGACGTTACGCACAATTTCATTGATCACCTGGACCTCATCGCTACAAAATATGTGACAAATACAAAAGTCAAGCCAATAATTCCATTAAATTTACAGTAATTCAGCATATAAAGGCTTCTTAGGTGAGAAGCAGCAAATCATACTATTTATGTTTTAATTAATTACTAGATTCGTATTTTTACTTTCAAAAGGGAAATTAGTTTTTACTAGTTTTGATTTTATAAAAAATTAATTTATGTTTATACATGTAGATTAGTTTTATTTTTTTGCTACACTCACATTTAGCTTTGTTTGAGTTAAAATTATTCAGTTTGAAAAATATAATAGGCTTATTTCGTTAATTCTTATAAAATATTATAATACTCAGTTGTTATAAGCTAATTAAAGAGACATGGTTATTGAATTAAAAGGACATTTTGTTTATGTATTTAATAATGTAATTATTATTTTTCCTCATAGCTAAAATTGTTTAATATTTTAGATATTCTATTTTTGTCTATTGATCAAATTCAAATTTTCAAATGTTTTAATCAAAAATTAGAATTTAAGTAATTAATTTTCTAAAATATAAAAAATATTTTATAAGTCTTTTATAATAGAAAGAAAACATATATTTATTTTACAAATAAAATATATTAGATGTATTAACGTTGTTGTCTTTAATAGATAACAACAACATGTTGTCTTTAATAAAATTATATTAAAATCGATAATATATTTTATAAATAACACATTAGAAAATATGTATTTATTTATTTAAAATGATTTTTGACGAAACAAAAATTTTCATATAAAAATATCAGTTATTTTTTAATATTCTGTAGTCAAGTTAAAAATCATATAAATATGAACATATAATAATCAAAATTAAATATATTTTTTTCTATTTGTTAAGAGTTATATATTTTAACAAGCTAAATTTGAACAAGAGTAATACAGCTTGTAACATGTTTTGCAGTATTTAAATGTGTTTTGAGAGAAAAATAATATAAATGAGTTGAGGTGTTTGTTTAAACCGACTCTTGTTATATTAATATATTGGATGATAAATAAAATAATCCGTGAAAATATATAATCATAAAACTATAAATTGTGACTAATTCCATTATATTATAGATAATATAAATATTTATTAGTTTTTATTTTATTATTAATATCTAAATCTATAATTTTTTTTATTTTATAAACTATAGCTAATAATTATTTTTAATGATTACTTTTATAATATTGTTATAGACTTTAGTATATGGAAAATCTAGGACTTGTCTGTTATTTTGTGTGTACATATACTTCAACTTACTTTTATAATTTACAAAGTAATTAATAGAATAAGCTGTTTAACTATATTTTCATGAACTTAATATTTAGTAATGCTATAAATTTTAATATAATCATATATTTGATATCTTTTATTTAAGTCTAAATAAAATTTATATTAAAATATCATATTTATTTGATAAATATTACCAAATTATTTAACAGTATATTTATATTTTATTATATAATAAGATTCTATTAGATTAAAATCGTAAAAGATATGTAGAAAATATCTATAGAGTTATCTTATTTGTTAGAAATATTTAAAAATTTAGTTGAATTATTTTAATAATTAATTTCTTAGCTGAAAGGTGCATAGTTAATATAAGTGTCCAAATCTGTTAATACCACACGTTATACCAGGGTTATGTCCAAGTTGTGCTTATGTTTTATTAGTATTGATAATGAATTAGTTTTAAATTTTCATTTTACTTTTTATTAAACACTATTTAACTAATTAGTTTTTGGATTTTAAAAAATTGGAATATTGTATAAAAAGGAAAGGAGCATTGTAATTCTATAAATATTATTTTCAAAGTGATGTTTGTCAACTTTGTTTACGTTTAATCAGCACATTCATTTTTAAATAGGAATGATAATATGGTTCAGTGAAAATATTACATGACTTTTTTTTATCATGGCACATGTCAATTCAGTGATAAAAATTTTGATTTTGACAAAACTGTGAAAAATAAGTTAATAGCTAAATTTGGTTAAATATCATAAACTTAGACAATATATTGTTATTATTACTAGAATTCTATGAAATAATACAGTTTTAAATAGAAAAAAATATTCCAAATTAACTTAGAAAATTAAATATTTATTATAATATTTTTATGAACAGTTGTATATGTTAAAATTATTATTAGATCTATCTTATTATATAAAGCTTGGTTCTTCAAAGTTACTAATTAACATGATCGTGACACATGGCAATTATATATTTAAGATTGTGACATGTGTTAAATACTAATTTTTATAAAATAACTATTTAATAGTAATTTTTCTTTTTTTAACTTTTAAACAAATATTGTAAACAAAAAAATTCATACAAACAATTACTTAATGGTATTTTCCTTTTTTATATCTAAAACAAAAAAAAATTATAAAAGTTATGTTAAGCTTGGTTCTTCAAAATTACTAATTAACATGATTGAAACACATGTCAATTTTATATTTAAGATTGTGACATATGTTAAATAATTTTTTTTATATAAATAATTATTTAGTAGTAATTTTCCTTTTTTGAGAAAAGGTATTGTAAATAATAGTAACTAGCTTTATCATAAGATATTTTTTTTTACAATTGTCTTTTTATGATTTTAGAAAAGTAAAATTAATGTTAATACTATTGTACAAATCGGTTTTAATATAGAATTTTTAAAAACGAAAATTACTATAACTTTTTTTTACAAATCGTTTTAATATGTCAATAATAAGATTGTAGTTTTTTTGGTTTATGATCTTTTAATTACGATTTGAATAAAGGAAAATTTAACATTAAACATTCTTTTACAATTTTTTGGTTTAAGATTTTTAAAAAGGATAATTACAATCAAATATTTTTTTGGTTCTTCAAAGTTAGTAATTAACATGATTGTGACACATGTCAATTTTATATTTAAGATTATAACATGTGTTAAATTAAAATTTTCATATAAATAACTATTTAATAGTAATTTTTCTTTTTTGAGAAAAGTATTGTAAATAATAGTAACTAACTTTATCATAAGATATATTTTCTTAAATTATCGTTTTTATGATTTTAGAAAAGGAAAATTAATGTTAATATTGTTATACAAATTGGTTTTGATATAGCATTTTTAAAAACGAAAATTACTATAACTTTGTTTTACAAATCGTGTTAATATGTCAATAATAAGATTGTAGTTTTTTTTTGGTTTATCACCTTTTAATTAGGATTTGAATAAAGGAAAATTAACATTAACCATTCTTTTAAAATTTTTTGATTAAGATTTTTAAAAAGGATAATTACAATCAAATATTTTTTTACAATCATCTTTTCTTTATGATTTTAGAAAATAAAAATTAGTGTTAAATATTGTACAAATTGATTTTGGTATAGGAGAAGGAAAATTACTACTACATAGTCTTTTACATTATATATTGTTAAAAAATACTTTATAGTAATTTTCAATTTAAAAAAATCTAAGCAAAAATTAATAGTAAAAAGGAAGTGAATTTTATTTGTTATTTAAAAAACATTGTGACATGTGTAGAAAAATATGGAGAAATTGCCAAAAATACTATTTTCATAGTACCACTTTTCATGTTTACACTAACCACTTTTACCAACTTTTAATGAAGGATTTAGATTTAAAGGTTTAGGATTTAGGGTTTAGATTTGATGTTTTAGGATTTAGGATATATAGTTTATGGTTTAGAGTTGAGGATTTACGGTTTATAGCTGAGGTTTTAGTGTTTAGGTTTAAGGTATTGAATTTAGGGTATGTAGTTTAGGGTTTAGGATTTAGAGTTGAGGATTTAGGGTTTAGGGTTTAGAATTGGGGGTTTAGGATTTAGAGTTTGGGGTTAGAGTTTTGAAAAGCATATAAAAAACAAAGATATAAGAGTTTTTAACCTTTTAATAAATAAGGTATTTTTGAAAATATATATTTAGTGATGGTAAAGATAAATAATGGTATTTTCAAAGTGGTATTTTAGAAAATTCCCCCAAAATATGATACAACTCTCTTTTGTTGTTTTAAAGAGATTTAGAAAAGAAAAATTAATAAATTTGAAGAACCAAGCTTTAATTATTTTTTTGTGCTTTATGACCTTTTGATTTAGAGATTTAGTACCTTTTTCAAAAGTCTAAACAAAATTAGATTGTGAATGTATCAATAAAAATCTGTCATTACTTTAAATTGTAAAAATATTAGTGATATTGAAAAAAACGAATTTTGAAAATGAACCTATTAAAAATGGCAAAAAATATTTTTTCACATTATATATGCAAAATCATACAATTTCACTAAAAATATTTTTCATTTTTATGGTTTTCATAAAATTAAAACATCAAACAAAATCCGTTGCGTTTGCAACGGGCTCATATCTAGTTAATAATAATGAACAGACGATTAGTATGCTGTCCAAAATGTTGAATTTATTAATCTAAAAACAATACAATATATTTTTGGTTTAAATGACGATAAATCTATTGTGATAAATAAATTAGAAAAACATTTGATATTTTAAAACTAAAACCATGTAAACCAAACAAAATATATCAAAACATATATTTTAAATATATAACTCTATTAAATATTTATTCTGTTTATCTTAATTTTTATGGAAAATAAAAAAACAAAAACTTTGTTAATGATTATCTTATATTTTATTTTTAATATCAAATATTTAAATAATGAATTATATTATTATAATAAAAATGTCAAAACTTTAATCAGCATTTTAAATTTAAAACTAATGACTCGGACTAAAATCATGAAAAATATAATAAATAATTAAGCTCACTTCTAAAATAATAATATAGATACTAAAGGTCAGTCAGTAGGGGTGAAACTTATTATCTAAGATCTGTTTTGGATCCGTTCTGAAAATAAAATATTTGGGGGTGTCTCAATCCATATCTTGATAGTAAAATGTCAGATTCGCTAAAAGATGATTTGAATCCGGATATCTTAAATTTCAATTCCGAAAATCCGGGTCTGAATCTGAATTTTTTATATATTAAATTTTATTAATAAATATAGTTGATAAATTAATATTTATACATAACGTTTTTAATAATATTATATCATAAATTTATAATATTTAATATATATATATATAATTTTGTCTAAATAGTTAAGTTATGTATTAGTGTAAATATGATAGTACTTTTTAAATATATTTTATATTTTCTTAATGGATCCAAATCAAAATTTGTATAGTCTCGGTAATATAATTAATAACGAATATCCAAAAAAAAAGGAATTTAGATTCGATATTACAATTACAGAACTGACGGATCCTGATCCAAATTCAAATACTCTAAAATTTGCAGATATTTGTATTCATCACACTCCTAATTCTCAGGAGCCAGATATCAAAAAAATATATTTTCGGATATTCGGATCCGTTCCATTCCTAGTTCTCAAGAGCCACACATCAAAAAATTCTATTTTTCGAATTCGGATCCGTCTTATTCCTATTTTTCAGGAGCCGCACATCAAAGAATTCTCAATAAAGGCTTTGCACAGCATATGTTAATATTATATTAGAAGTTTTCTCATTAATTTTTTTAAATGAATCTATCAAGTTTTGAAAAGGTTTCTTAATATAATATTGATATATGTGGTGAAAGACTTTTTTGAAAAGTTTTCTTACTATAATATTTTGATATACTTTAACTACCCAATTTTTTTTTAAAAGGTTAATTTCACCTATTTGCCGGAACCAAACATATAAATAATCATCAATCCCACCAAATTAAATTTGGATGGCAGTACTCTAATTACAACCCCGCCAACTCGACGTTGGTTTTAACTACCTAAGTTTTTCTAGTCGAACTCGTTCTTTTGTCTGGTAAACAACTTTTGACCTTTTGACCAGGGTTGTGAAATTTTGGGTCATGAAATCTAGTTATTTATTTGGTCCCAAGACCATGAGAACTTGAAATGTTATGAAGAGAAATTGAACTGCATACCTTATTTATTTATAATAAATACATTATCAATATAACTAGTTAATTATTTCTGCCCAGAATTAACCTGTAATATTAATAAAATTTTTAAGGCCCCAAACTTATGTTTGATTGGTTTATACTCAGGCACGACACTGCTTTTGACTTAACTAAGCAGCTTACAAACAACTTCCCTGAAATATTTAAACTTCTTGATTCATACTTGTTCTATTCAAAGTCTGTCTAAGTTTTTTTCTTTCCTTTTTAATTTTGTTACAAAAATTTAGAAAATATATATATATATAAGATATTTTAAACTAGCTATAAGTTAGTTTGAAATGAGGATATTTTTTTCTTCAGAAAGAAAAAAGAATATGTGGATATCAATCAGCGAAATCAGATTCATTCGTTAAAGTCCATTCAGAAAACAATGGTATATATATATATATATATATATATATATATATATATATAAGATATTTTAAACTAGCTATAAGTTAGTTTGAAATGAGGATATTTTTTTCTTCAGAAAGAAAAAAGAATATGTGGATATCAATCAGCGAAATCAGATTCATTCGTTAAAGACCATTCAGAAAACAATGGTGAGTCCAGTTACAAAATAAATAAAAAACAATGGTGAGTAGTGTATCTAAAACAACAGTACAAAAGCAGGCCGAAAACGTTGAGATAGAAGCAAACCGTTCTGTTTTATTCCTAGAGGCTCAAACTCTTCTGCAGACTCATTGGCAAAACAGGCCCTATGGGCCTTGAGCCCTTTTTAAGTTTATTTAATGAAATCAGTGATTGAACAAAAAAAAAGAAGCAAACCGACAAAACCGAGAAGTTCGTGTATAATTTGTCTTGTCCATGTATATACGCGTCTAATTAAAAAGAAAAAAAAGTTACCTCTTTTTATGCACACTAACGCCTTTCTTCGTTGTGATATACGTTAGGGCCGTTCTCCATTTCGTACCATTGGTATCATCTGTTCCCACTAATAGATTCAAATTCTCACCAAATGTTGATGTCTGTCTCCTAACTGTGTCAACAGGGACCTTGTAGAACACTGGAAATACTACCAGTGTTCCTTTAGCTACACATTCTTTGATCTCTGCCAACTCATTTAAACACCATCTTGAGTTCGAGTATAAGCTTGAGATGACAGCGATCGCAATGCTCGACTCCTTGATCCTCTTGAAAAATACACTCAAATCTTCACCCAATGTCTCCTCATTGTCGATGTAAGGATCGATTCCTTCGGCTTTCAAAGAGTTGATTAGATAACTAATGAAGCTATATCGGAGCTCCTCTCCCCGAAAGCTTATAAACACTTTGTATTGTAGCTTTGGCTGGGCAACATTGGTGGAGGCTGCCTTCGACATCAGAATGTTTTTTTCTTAAGGGGATTTGTTTTATCCGGAAACGTTTTCAGAAAATGTATAGAGTGAGCAGTCTCCTTACTAGTGGAGTATATAGCAATGTTTGAGTGCAGATTCTCTTCGTACACTTTTCTAATCTATTAATTTATAGTCTAACTTTTTATCTACCATTGATAAGTCATATAGACCACTTAATTAGTTAACTCTTTTTGAAAATTCTACTTAATTAATTATTTAAAATGACATATTTGATTATGTATGTTAAATCTTAATAATCATAAAGATTTTGATAATAAATCAGTTTTCACAACAAATTTGAATTTTATTTTTACTTATAACAAGATCTATCAAGAAAAATCTAACAATATCCCATCAAACATTCTAAATAATCTTTATAAAATAATGCATTAATTAATTTTGTAATTAGTAATATAATAGTATTATAATTAATTTAATTAAATTTTTATCATAAAAAATAAAATAAAAACTATGTTATTTTTATGAATTTATCATTATAGTCTATATTATATCAAAATCGAGGTGCTCTATGAACTAAATATGAAAATATATTAAATTTTTAGATTAAAATATTTTTAAAAATGCTTTCATTTAAATAATTTATCATTCATCGTTAAAAGGGGATAAGTTCGTAAACTATGCAATATTTTATGCAAAAATAAAAATTATTAACATATGCTAACATTTATTTACAAATATAAATATTATCTATTTGTTTCTTTTGAAACTCAAAGCAATAATTATCTAAAATGATTATATACAGAAATAATAGTGATAACTAACATTTAGTTCATGTATTATTTACAAAATGTGTTACTAAAATATTTTCATATTTTAATAATTAATAAAAGATATTAATGACAAATTAATTTTAAGTATTAATTTAATATTTATTTTAGTTATAAAATATGTTGATAAAAATATTAAAAACATATTACCAAAAATTTCAAATTTATTTTTTTATAAAATAGTTAACTAATTTAGTAACAAAAAAGATTCAAAATCATATAATCTTCCAATCTCAAAAATATTTGTGTAATTTTCCAAATTTTCTTGACCAAGTATACAATTTTAAAAATTAATATTAAAAACCCAAAATGATAAAAAAATAGGTTGTAATAAAAAAATATAATACTTTGAAATCTTAATTTAATAATAAAAATTACAAAACTTACTAATATAACATCCAAAAATATCCTATATTGATAAAATTTACTAAAATACTATGACAAATACTACTATGTATATAATTTACTAAATTAATAGAGTATATAATTTATTAATAGAGTATTTAATACTATATATTATAATTTACTAATTCCGTGGAAATTGATGATCTTCCAATTACGAAGGAACCCTCCAAAATAAATGATCCATGTTTGCAAAGAATGATTAAGTAGGAAATATATATGGGTCTGATGGATTTCGTGAGAGTGCCCGAACCTGAACTGCCGGTGGACATTCAAAAAAACACATGATTTATAGATTTTTTAGGTGTTCCACATCGTGCACAAATTGTATCCCCTTGTATTCCTCTTGCTTTAAATTTCTTCTTAACTGCTATACATCATGATACCAGTTGCCATAAAAATGTTTCATCTTAGGTGGACAACGTACTTTCCATCGGAAAGCTTTTAATGGAAAGACCGAAGGACCATACTCCGGTAACATTCTTTCTCTATCCGGATACACTTGTTCTTTTTGATATCCAGATTTAACCGTGTATCTCCCATAATTTGTAAAGTGCCATCCATCACGATCTGTGTCAAAATTCGACTTAGTGGTATACTTTCAATTATTGTCGCATCTTGAGGATCCACCAGAGTCCGAATTTACCTGTAAATTTAATGTTCCTGATGTTACATTGATGAGAGAGTCCACTGTAAGGTTTGGGTAAAGGTTGTGTTGATTTTTATTTGATGGTCTTGGATAAGTGGATGGGAGCCAAGAATCACTCCATACTGAAAGAGATAATTCTGATTCCACCGTTTTGATCAGTCATTTGCTAACCAGAGATCTAACAGAGACAATACTGTGCCAGCCGTAGGACGACGAGTACGATCTAATTGGTGCCAGGGACGATGCATTCCTGAAATACCTTTTTTTGAACACACGAGAGAATAATGTGTTTGGTTACTCTATCAATCTCCAAAGTTGCTTTCCAAGCATAGCTGTATTAAAGTCTGTAAGGTCTTTAAACCTTAAGCCTCCTTCGTCATTAGGACAACATAGTTTATCCCATGATTTTCAGTGTGTACCTCTTGTATTGCCTCCTGAACTCCACCAAGATTGTGTCAATGTACTCATAAGCTTCTTCATTACCGTTTTTGGTATACGGAAACATGACATTACATTGTTTGGCAAAGCTCTTCTTCATTATTGTTTCAGAACTTCTGCAATCTTCTTTGTGTTTATAAGCCACGCTTGTGAAAATGGAGTGAGAGGAGATGAAACAAGTTCTCTGTATTTATCTGAGAAAGGAAAGGAAGCTTCATTTAATAAAACATGTATTCTCAAGTATACTCCTCCTGCTGGAGGATAGAGACACATGCAATCCTTGTGTTGGTCAGAGTATTCCAAGAATACACACATCAGTGACTTAGGATCAAATTTTTGGTGAGTGTATGGACGCAAGTAAGGAAAACAAGCACATCCAAACACCCGCAATGACGTCTAGACAAGTTTATTTTCAGTGTGCTTCTCATAAGGACTGACCATGTAGTGTTTTCTCTTGTTGGTAGGAGGTTGATCACAATCTTTGCTGTAAGAAAGGCATCAACCCACAGATTTTCAGGCATGTGAGCTTGAAATGTCATAGAGAGGTCGACTTCAGTAATGTGCATGTGCTTTCTTTCAGCAAGTCCATACTGCTCAGGAGTATGTGGACATGAGATGTAATGTCTGATTCCATAATTAGTGAGGTGGGTGATGAATTGATTATTGAGGAGTTCACTCCCTCCATCACACTGATAAATACATATCTTCTGTTTAAAATTGTTCTTGACAAGCTGTTGAAAAGCTTTGAATTTTGAAAAGACTTCAGACATTAACTTAATTGGATAAATCCAATAGAAACTTGAGTAGTTATCAATGAATATAACATAATATTTGAACCTCTGAACCAAGACAATAGGTGCAGGTCCCCACACATCACAATGTATCCTCTCAAGAGGTCTAATGGCTTGAAAATCATACTCTAAAAAAGGAAGTACGAGACTTTCCTAACTGACAAGCTTCACACATGGACTAAAACTTCTTATTGATGGTGATAGCTTTTATTGATGATAGATGTTGAAGAACTTGATGGTGAGCATACCCCAGTCTTCTATGCCAAGTCTGATCAGAGACAGCTTACTGTCGTGCTGAATAGAAAGCCATAAATTGAGGATTGTCCAACAGATAGAGACATTTATCTTTTTTCCCATGACTGAGAAGATGTTTTGTTAATTTTTCCTTAACATACACCTGTGTAGAATCAAAGGTGAATTCACAAGGATAATCATCTGTGAGCTTAGATACTGACAGTAGAGATGTAGTGATGTTAGGACATACTAACACATCATTCAAGTTGAGGTTACCTGAGAGACCATGAGGAGGTATAAAGCCTATGTGAGAAATCGGAAGAAATTCACCATTACCTACAATCACCGAGCCGTTTCCTTCATATGGAACTGTAGAGAGCAAGTGTTGTGGGTCATTGGTGACATGGTGAGTGGCAGAAGTGTCAGGATACCAGTCCGTTCTAGAGCTAGCATCACCATCTGAGACTTTCATTGTTGCTAAGACATGTTTCATTTCCTCAAATTTAAAGGACTGATCAAAGTGTTTGTAACACTTATAAGCCGGATGTACGTACTTGCCACAGATCTGGCAAGTTGGACTTTAATCATTCGCAGAAGAAGAGCCACAACTAGCTTGCTGACCAAACTGTTGAGGAAAGTCTCTGCCTTGATTTTTGTAGTAATGTCTTCTTCTGAAACCACCTCGGTTTTGACCTCTTCCACGGCCTGAGTAACCACCTCTGTCAGTGTAGAAGGTCTGATGCTGAGTAAATTCAGTGGGATTTCCATATTTCTGGAGCTTGTCCTCGAACCCAATAAGCGTATACATGACATCTTCAAAGCGGGGTCCCAGAGGTGTGTCCATGTAATCTTCGATCATCGTGACTACGACCTCATATTCTCTCCCAAGAAAATTGAGAACACCATAGATATTTTCTTGTTCAGATATTGGAGCACCAATGGAGTCCAGTTGAATCGCACATTGTCTTGACTTCAGATACATACTGTGACAGCGGTTTAGAGCCTTTAGAGTGGTCTGAACACGTCTTCGTATGCCGAGTCTTCGTGTAGCTGAGACTTTGTTGTACTTCTTTGCAAGCGCAAAGCAGGTCTCTTGAGAGGAGGAAGCCAATAGACACTTTTAATAGCATCTTCAGACAATGAATCTATCAGCCAGGCAATGATGAGTTGATTTGTAGGAACCCACTTGAGGAAGGCTGGATTGTTAGTTTTTGTTACTTGGTCTCCGTTGTGCACCGTGAGAGTAGGTGGTGGGTAAAGTATGGTTCTAGTAACATAGCCAAGAAGAAGCTGGCTGTTGAGGAATTTTTCAAACTGCAGCTTCCATGATAAATAGTTAGTATCACTCAGTTTCAAGGTGACGACTTGAGTAATAGAGAGAGTCGCTGGGGTAAAATCGTCTCAAGGTGTTGGAGCTGGCATTGCTCTAATACCATGTGAGCTTAAGCGAAATATAGGATAACAAGAGAAAGATCCAAATGTTTCAAATAGTCATTCTCATTGCATCAGGAAGAAGAGTTTACAAGCTTGATTATTTATACAAAGATAACTGTTTAAACCTAATGGAACAAATTTTTAGCATATTCTGCTCTGAGATAAAGTCTATCTCATGACTTGTTATCAGTGAGGAGACAAAACTTGTTTTGCACTTTAATGCTAGAGTTTGTACTCTGTTTATTTGTAGAGAGGGAGAGAGAGAGAAAGGAGTTGTCTTCAAGTTTTGCAGACTTGGCCATTGGAGCCTTTGACTGGGCTGTGGGCTTTAACTGTTAACGAGAGCCCTTCAATCTTCAGACTTTATGGACCTCTCATGTTTACGGTAAGTCTTTTGTCCATTAATTCTTCGCATAATTATGTTTCTCTGGTACTTGAATCTAAGATCTCCATAATGTAGAAGCATTAATGAACATTTAGTGAAACCACTGGATCAAAGGAGGTTTCACGTACGTTTTCTTGTTTGAATTGTTGTTTAGATTTAACGTTTAGACGCTTAGGAGGTGTATTCAATCTAAACTTTGAGATTATTTGAATTAATGAGGTTTTAGATGATTTCAATGAATTATAGAGATTGAAATGACTTTTGTTAAATTATGCTAAAATATCATTTAAAACATTGCAATTTGAGTTTTAATTATTTTAACTAAAAAATTCCACCCAAACACTCTGAAATCACTTGGAAACTATTAAGGGGTGTATTCAACCGAGAATTTTAGGTGATTTGTATTAAAATGATAAATCCACTGTTATTCAAACATGAATTTTAAAAACTCATTTAAAATCCACTGTTATTGAACTTGACATTTCGTAAAGTACTCCGAAATTCACTGTTATTGAAAATATTTTAAGTTGTGGAGTTTTAAAGTTTTGAGGTGATTTTATGGTGTTTGGATGGAGTTTCTTAGTTAAAAAATTAAACTCAAATCCCATGGTTTTGGTGATATTCTAGAGTAGTTTAACAAAAATCACCTAAATCTCTGCAATTTATTAAAATCATCCAAAACTCCATTAAAAATCAAATCACATCAAATGTTAAATTGAGTACACTCCCCTAAAACTCTACAGCTTAAAGTATTTTTAATAAAAATGGATTTAAGAGTACATTATAAAATATAAAGTCCAATAGCCCTAAATTTTTAATAAAGTTTAAAAATTCATATTTAAATAATAGTGTCATTTTGATATAAATAACCTAAAACTCTCAATTGAATATATCTCTTTTAGGTTCACGCAAATTTTTTCCAAAATCCAAAAAATTATGTTAGATATTTTCTCACGTGCACTCTTTAATTTCTACATAATCAGTATTATTGTACCCTTTCTGTTAAAATCAGGATAAATTTACCATGCAGTATCTGAAATATTCTTGTTGAGCTCTATGTTTTTATGCCAACTGTTTGTGTAATTTTATGATATTTTGTTGTAATATATATATATATATATACATATATATATATATATATATAATCAAACAAATCATAAGAAAAATATTATGAACTATTATATATATTTAACTAATTAAAATTATTTTGGTGTCATGGAAAACTAAAAAAAAAATCTTAATTATATTTCGTAAATCACAAGTTATAGAGATTAATTTCATAATATGTGTAAAATTGCTAATGAAATGCCATTTTCATTTAATTGCTACCCTAGATCTTGTCATGAGGACCGTGCACATGTAAAATTACTTACAATAGCAATAAAATCAACCAGTTATTAATACAAATGAGTTTCTGTACTCTGATATTTTATAATATATATTACAAATAAACTTTTCCATTTTAAACCTTTCTACTTTTATAATACAAATAAACTTTTCTATTTTTATTATATTAGAAATGAATTTCGAAAAAAGACCCAGATCATTTTACTATTTTGTATGGGAATTTATATATGAACCACGTGGTTGACTAGTATATTGTCTTTCAGACTTGTAAGTTAGTCAATGTTACAGGATCCCAATGGTACTGTAGTTTTTATAATATAAATAACCTTTTGTAACACTTAAATAATATTTAACTAAAATGCAGTATAGTGTAACTGTGATTTATGTGAATTATAGGATAAATGCGATTTTGATAAAATTAAAGGTACCAAATAATGTTTATTAGTAAAAAATACTTTGCAATTTCTCTAGATAAATATTTAGAATAACATGAGTTTTCAAAAATGTTTTACAAATTTACAAATTTAAAATAATTAAAACAACAAAAGAAAATGAAAACGCACACAACCTACAAAACACCACATTATAATTGTTTTGTGTCACAATCCATCTTGTATTTATATAGTAACAACTGAGAAACTTGCATTACAGAATTTACAGTGGTGGTTTTGTACAGAGATATTTTACGATTGATGGAGGAGATGATGAGGACTTACATTGAATTTTCTAGGACTTAGCAGAGATAGAATTTTATGTTTGTGTGATACTTGAGACTGAATGGAAGAAGAATTAATTGTCTGCAAATAAATTTTGGAACAGAGATACAGATGTGCACTAATACAAATGTGCACTTAAAAATCTATTTTTACCGTAGGAATAAAATAAATCAGTGGCCACTAATACAAATGAGTTTCCTACTTTTATATTTTATTAAGTATTATTTTTTTACAATGACTTTTCAAAGAAAGATCCATATCATTTACTATTCTGTATAAGAATTTATAAATAAACCACATGGTTGATTGATTTATAATGTTCGGACTTGTAAATTAGTCAATGACTATGGATGGTTTGACCGAGTACTTCCAAATTGCTTTGCTGTCGTATTTTTCTCGGAAAACTGTAATTTCATACATAACATATAGTAACATGTTCAATATGTTCAATTTATACTCATCTTATATGACTGTGCAAAAACATATAAGTACTTTAGAAATTTCAAACAACATACATGTTTTTTTACATTTTGATGAAAGCATACACCAATCGCCAACATAAACTGCTACATCATCTATTTTACTGATATAGATGTTATGTCAACTACTTTTGCAGACATAAATACCACATATACAGTCGTGTTACTCTCGATTAATATTGATTATGTTATTTACATTTAAATAATTTAAAGTAATTTATCATAAATTTTTAATCGCTTAAAATAAAATTTTACACAACGATCTAAAATTTTTCTATACAAACACAGAACCACAATTAACATAAAAGTAACTGATAGGATCGAAACATTATACGGATATATCTCTTATATAATATTAAAATTTCATTATTTAATTAAACTTTTTAATTTACTAAATAATAAAAATTAACAAACGTTTATATTTATAAAAAGATGTTTTCATAAAAAAACTACTTTGATTTATTTTATTTTTAACAGAAAATGTACACTTGTCATATTTGTTAACAAAATTAGCTGAAATAACATTCACGTGAAAAAAGTTAGATGATGTAACAACTGATGTGGCGACTAATTTATGATTTTACCAAAAACTAAAAATATGCATCTATTTGAAATTTTCGAAGGTATATGTATGGTTTTACGCGGTCATTTAAGTTGTGTATAAATTGAAAATATCGCGATGTGTTCGATATGAGATGGTCGTTTTCACAGTCATATAAGTTATCTATATATATATATATATTTTATATATCATTAAAAATTACAAATATTGTGGGTTATCAAACCTAATCTACCTAAACAAATATAAAGTAATTTCTCAAAAATAGATTCTTAATGAATGAGAAAATATCTTCT
This sequence comes from Raphanus sativus, assembly GCF_000801105.2. Classification (NCBI taxonomy): domain Eukaryota; kingdom Viridiplantae; phylum Streptophyta; class Magnoliopsida; order Brassicales; family Brassicaceae; genus Raphanus; species Raphanus sativus. The sequence continues at coordinate 17,814,269 of NC_079514.1, read as the reverse complement.
TTTTTAAACAATGAGAAAATTATTCAATTTCTTATTTTTGTAGTAAAATATAGTCTGTGAAATCTGCAATGATTTAGATTATTCACAATTTTCAAAATTAAACACATTATTTAACTTACATATTTTCAGTTTGTCTTATAATAATACAATATTTACTCATTTTTTACACTTAACAATAATTTTGTTCAATAAAATCAAACATCATTATAGAAAAAATAATATAAAACAATATATTTTAATTAAATAAAAATCTATTTTTATATATATATATATATATATATATATATATAATTAACTTCAAATAATTATACTAATATTTTTATTTTTTATAAAACTAAATAATAAACAAAATAACAGGTGACACGCCCATTCTCTGCCTTTATTTGTCAATGTGTTACTCAGGTACCTATTCAGATTTAGATCAGGTATGTTTCATTTTGGGTATAAACGTCTAGAACCCATTCAAATATTTTACATATAAGGTCGGGTTCGGGTATTTTAAGTTCTGGTTCGGTTATTTCAGGTCGGATTCGGATAATTTAGATTTTGAAAAAATCAAATTATTCACTACTGAAGTTTCTTATACTTTATTTACAATTAACTTAACTGATTATTTAAATTTTAATAGGTGGAATGATTAATAAGTTTGGAAATAAAATTTTGAAAATAGAAAAACACTAATTTAATTATTATTTTTGAGAATTTGAATGCAACTTTGTCACTGCATGAAACAAGAACCTTGACATGTATTTTAAATGAATATAAAATCATTTTATTCGAAACTATGTATATTATATGATTTTGAGTCATGTATAATATTAATGTAAATATTTTGAATAAATTAATATAAATAAATTAGTAGTATGTGGTTAAATATACATATATTCAGTTATCTTTGAATATCCATTCGAATTCGAGTTCAGATATCCAATTTCTCCTAATTCAAATATCCGTTCGGATGATTTATTCGAATTTTGCTTCGGGTTTTTCGGATTGGATTCCGATTCAAATTCAGGTATCGGGTATAATATCTACCCTAGTTTCAATTAAACACCTAAAACCAACATATAATATAATATTCTCTCTGTTTTATAATAAGTGTCATTATAACACTTTTTCTTGTTAAACAAAAAATAAAAAAAAAATTGTCACTTTACAATTTCAATACAAATTATATTTACTTTCAGCTGAAAATTCATTGTAAAATGTATTATTTTATAAATAATTATTTTATCTCAAATATTATTAGTCAGATATGTGTAACTAATAATAACTTATACATATTTCTGTCAGTTTATTAATCTGTTTAAATAATGATAAAGTGACATTTATTCAGAAACGAATGGAATAGTTTTATATGACTAATTGTTTGTTTGACTTTCTTTTAGAACTATTCTTCTTCTTTTCTTTCGTCATCAAACTATTCTTCTTCTTTTTTAGAACTATTCTTTGTTTAACTTCTTTTTGGTAAAAAGAAACTTATTTTTGGTATTTTTGGATACCTGAGCTCTACTCGTGTGTGACTTTCTTGCTGAACTGAAATTAGGACCAGGCGCATAATTGCTAATGCAATCTAAGCACTAGTTTGGTATTAAACTTGCGAGAGTTGATTGATTTCTAATAAACCGAAGCCGAAGGAGTAGAACGTTATGATAATCATCTAGGGCTGTTCAATATGGTAAAATCGAACCGTACCGAACCGAACCAAACCGAAATAGACAATATGGTTTGGATTTGGTATATACCATACAAATCGAATGAATGTAATTTTCTAAAAAACCGTAGGATTTGGATATGGTTTGGTATAAAACCGAATAAACCGAATAAAACCGATCAAAAATAGAAAAATGTAAATATGTATATATTTTATAACGACGTATGAAAGTCATAAGTTAATTTGTTTGCTAATAACTATTACCATATTTTTTACAGTAATAAAGAAGTCATGATTTGTAAAACATTTGAAGTATAATTAAATAACAATTCATCGCAACCGATGCTTCTTATTTTTTAGTTTTCTTTTTGATCTTTTTTTCTTTATTTTAGCATTGACTAAATTGAAATAAAGATTATAAATTTAAAAGAAACTAGATTTTGACCCGCACGTCCGTGCGGGTGTATTTCTTTATATAAATATGTTGTTTTAATGTTAATATTAGAGTTACGAAAAAACGAATCCAAAAAATAGAATCGACCCCGATCCAAAAAGAAGTACCAAATCCGAACCGACATTGATTAATTATCAAAATTTTGGTATTTAGAAAAATGAAACAGAATCCGATCTAAACCAAAGTATTCCGGATATCTAAATGTATTGCAAATAGATTTATATACTTATATATTATTTTTTAGATTTAAGGTATATAAAAACATCCAGAATATATATGGTACTTTTAAGTTGGTTTAAATAATTGAAAATATATATATAAATAGTCAACTGTAAATATCTAAAATAGCTGAAGTATACTCAAAACACCAAAAATACTTAAAATAATTATTGATTCTCTATCAAAATATTTAAATTAAACTAATCTATATGTTAAGTTCAGGTATTCTAACATATGCTATTCAAATTTATATGTAATATATTATTTTGTTTATATATTTTACGAAATTTAAAGTATATAATGAATTTTAAAATAATTTAAATTGGTTATCCAAACCTGAACAAACCCGCAAAGATCCGAATCGAATCCGAACCAAAATTTAGTAATATCCGAATGAGACTGAAATCTTTAACCCTGAAAATCTGAAACTCAAACATACCCAAACCAAACCCGAGTGGGTCCCCGAACGTCCACCCCTAATTCACAATCTGTTTTTTTTTCCTTTAAAAGCATATAAAACATATAATTAATAGCATTTTATATGTATTATCGCATAAATAATCACATCTATTATATTTTTAAATGTGAAATATAAAAATCATAATTTAAGTTGGTATATGAAATTTGACTTTGTATTGTATTTTTTTATATATATATTGAAAACATGTTTTAATAATGGTTATTGGAAAATTTTTAGTAAATTGTTTTCTGAATATATGTATATTTTAAATCAATTTTTGATATAAATCGACTTTAAATTATTATTTTATTTTAAAATATGTATATAAGTAAAAAAAAATTATGATTATTTTAGAGAAATGATATATTTAGATAATTAGAGCTCATTCTCATATATTTTAAAGTTACACAAATAGGTAGTTTCTTATAATATAGTAGATTTCCAGTTTTTACTAATAACATAAATACATATTTTGCTTAATATACTGCTATTTATGTTTCCAAATAACATTACATTTTTATTATATTGTTATTTATGTTTTCAAACAAACTTGCTTTTTTAACTGATATATAAATTTCCAAACAAACATCCTTTTAAAATTATTATCCATGTTTCTAAACAAACATAATTTATACTTTAGTGTTAATAATATATATATATATATATATATATATATATATATTGGATCAAATTGTGAGGTTAAATATTTATACAATAGGGTTTTTAAATGTAATCAATTAACATAGTATTTAGAGAAATTTACTTTCTCAGTCACTTTATCACTTTATATATCATAATAAGTCACTTTCTTCTCCATAGACACTTTTTGTTAACTAATTCATTTTTCCCTTGACTAAAGCATAACTAAATACAACTAATAGAACCCACCATCTATTCTATTTACTTCATCATTAATGATCCACCACCAATTCTATCTGTTTCACCATTATTTATTTTACTTTTTTGCTAACTATATTTCACCTCACGGGTGTAACTGCTCAACCTACGACACCACCTGGTCCTGGCTCGTTCCACGCCGTGATTGCTCCGAGTCATCTCGTCTTCTCCTTCGCAGCTACAACCAAGCTTCCTCGTGGCCGAGCTCCTCCGTGAAGAAGATCCAGTTCCGTTCATCCGCCGCGGCTCCAATCGTCGTCTCCCTCAGTCATGAACCTCCGCGAACCACTGCGAACCACCGTACAAGTCCTCTCCTCCATTGCCAGCTCGCCGTCGTCGGAATCAAATCGCAGAAGAAGCTCGACGGTATCCATGGCCAGATCTCAGCTTTTTGCACGTTTGACCCTTCTATTTTCAGAGTTTCACGATTTGACCCCTGTACTTTTAAAATGTACAACTAAACCCAAGCGAACATTCCAAAAACATGAGATATCAATGAGTTTCTGTCTCAGCTATCTCTATTGAAATCAGACTTGTATGTATTCTCCAGTGTGTACATAAAGCGCATTGTACACGAAATCAGACTTGTATGTATTCTCAAGTGTGTACATAAAATGCATTGTTCACGTGTACATTGGACTTATACATACATGGAAGACCGGTTGGAAAAATAAAAATGGGGTGCATGAACAACCAAGACATAAAACCCACCACTGAGAAGATAGCTGGAAGCGAAAGAGTTATGTACATGAAGAAGATAGTTTGACCATCTATGATGAAACTAATGTGAAAACATACTTAAGAAAATTAAAACAAAACAGCATCCATGCGTATAGGTGTACAGCTGGACAATGCAAAGCGTTAGCGTACATATGGACACTGAAAGTCTGCAATTCTCCAAAACAAAAGCATTCATGACCAAATAAAAATGACAAACATGCATATAATTATTGTTAAAATATCAAGTAATGGAGAACCATTCCTCATACACAATTACAATACTACCTTTTTTTTTATATCAATTACAATACTACTTAATTCTCAGTTTTGTTGGAAAGATAAAATCCTAGAGAAAACACAAACGTGCAAAGCCTTAAACAATCTCTTATCTTTACTCAATTGTCCAATTGTCTCATAGCAAAGCTTTTGTAAAAATAAAAATTTAGAAGTTTGAGATAAATATTTATTAGGTTTGGAGTGCATAACTGAAAATTTAAAGGCAAAATTGAGTACTAATCTTCAAATGTTTAGACTTTGGGTCCAAAATAAATAAAAAAAACTTCAGGGAATAAAGATGCAATTATCAGAATTTGGTCATTGTTGACTGAGTTTTCGATCCCAAGCTCTGATCAATAACGCACGGTGACCGGAGGACACGACGACAAGAGCTGAGAACACGGCAAAGACAGAGACGAGTTGGGTAGAAGAGGGCAATGGTGAATCGTACCTCGTGGAGTCAGCGATGACTGCACCGTGAGACAAGATCTCATTTTACTATTCTAAATTCTTTAGATTGAGTTGGATCATGAGATGATAGAGAATGACAATGATAATGCATGAATAAAAATATTATGATTTATTTGAGGGAGAAATTGGAAAGAAACAAATCTGTAAAACCAATTTCTTAAAAAAATTGAAAAGGTGATTTCAAAATGAAGAAAATATGAGAGAGAAGATTGTGGGTCCTACTATTTCCACTATAGTTCGGTAAAGTTAGTAATGTGTAAATAGATAGTGGATTTAGTTAAGGAAAAGTGTACTAGCAGAAAGAAGTGACCTATGGTGTAATAACAAAGTAGAAAAGTGACTCATAATGTAATTTTTTCTAGTATTTATTGGTTTATTAGTGCAGAATAAATTTAATCGGGGGTTACTGTGGAGAATGACGTATTTTTTGGTTCATTAGGTTTAGTTTCATATTAAATCAGAGAAGGGGACGTCAATTCAAGGCCCATTCGATTTAGTGTCCATTTAAATTGGTAACAATGGGAACATTAATGCAGTGGCATTCCTTTGTAATATTTGTGTAACTTTAAGGGATAAATTCAATTTGTACTTCCCCTTTAATAGTTTAGATAGTTCAATCCGGATATCGGTTGTAATGAGGTTAACTATTTCTTTTTTTACATCAAATAGGTTAACTAATATACAAAATGACTAGGGTATTTTCTTGTGACATCCGATTTCTTGTATATTGTAAAAGACATAATGATTTGGTTATATATATTACCAAAATGTGACTTTGTCTAGTATACACATGTTTAAAACTCTATAATTAAACGTGTTTAGCTAAATTAGTCGAATGATGTATGATATATAAGAAAATGATTTGCGATACCACGTGAATAAAGTCAAATTATGAAGAAAGATCATGTGGAATTGCAATATCAGTAAATATAATTTTTGAACATCTGAAAAATAAATGCACCGGCCATCGCGCATGATATAGGCCATAGAATGAGAGAGCAGATATAGAAAGCCAATTAACCATGGAAGATCAGGGTTACAAGAGATACCACAAAGTTTAAGTTTTTTTTTAAACAAAATCACAATTACTTGAAAATATATTATTGAATTCCAAACAATTTACTTGATAATAATATGAGATTCAGCTATCGTAATATTTGATAGAAACATTCCAAATTCTGATTAAATAAAAATTTAGTCATTTTTAGGAAAATGTATATTATAATATTATACGTATTCCTATCAACATCAACCGAATTATCTGATAGAATATATTAAAATAATTTGAACACTCAAATAAGTAGTTCTCTGTTAATTTTAAGTAGATTTCCACCAAATGATGATAAGTTGAATGTGATGTACAGAAACAAAATAAAAATACATCACAAATATAACTTGTATACTTTATTTAAAATCTGCTAAGATCTGAAAGCAAATACGAATAAAATAGAGTAAAACAATTTATTTTTGGATCTATTATATTTTGGAATAAAACTTATTTTGCTATTGTTGTAAGTTACTTTAGATTAAACGTTTTCCCTTCATAAAAAAAAAGGTGAAACACTGAGACATATGATCTTTGATTAAATTGAGCCCATACATTTTTGTATCTTTACACATAATATTACTGTTTCATAATAAGTGGAGCATCATTTTAAGTTTTTTTTTTTGAAAAAGTGTCATTTTAGAATTTTAATATAATTTTGTACATTAAATCTAATTTTACCATATTAAATAATCAATAGATTTTTACTTAAATAATACTCAGTTAATTAATTATACACTAAACAAAGATATATTTGTCAATTATACAAAAAAAAATATATTTTTTTGAATTTTTTTAAAGTGGCACTTATTTAAAAACAAAATGATTATATATGAATTGTCAGAATTCGAGACTGTCAACTATAGATATAATAGCCTAGACAATCCATCGGTGATTAGTTTAATTTTAATTTAGTTGAAGGTTTGTTAGATAATCATGGGAACCACCTACTTTCTGTTGACGCGGTTATATCCAGACTGTCTACAGAAATTTTAGCAATGACAACTAACAATTAATTGTATACTCCACTCCATTAGAGAGTCAGTAACTGACCTACTTATTTATTTACGGCACTGACATGTATTTAATGTGTTGAATATAAAATCCCTTAGAATTAATCAAATGACCTGATCCCTGTTCGGAATCGCGCTAGGCGCTATCCGTGCGGTAATCCCGGGTCTAGCGAGTTGTTAAAAACTCGGGATAAACTCGGAATATACGCGGGGCCTAGTTTTAATAAAATTTTAATTTTAAATATACAAAAATTCATCAAATACCAAATTAGATCATATATCACAAGTTCACAATTGTTGTTTCTTCAACCATATCTAATACAAAAACAAAACCTACATCTCACTTTTTCTGGTTCCGTTGCCACCTGAAAACTCTTTGCCACAAAATCTACATCTCACTTTTTCTGAAAGTGGTGGATCACATAGCAAACCATACTCCCAGCCTACATTATTTGAGTTTCGTTTCAATGGTGGAGGTATATCTGTAGCTGGATTGTCCATTCTTTCCTAAGCTAAAACAACAATAAAAAACATCATCACGAGACAAAATATATAAAACGTGAAATGATTATTAACATAGCTCACGACAACACTTCCAAAATTTTGATTGCTAACATACAAACATCACTACAGGACAAGTTCCATTATCTTTATTAAAAAATATTTACTGAACTATAAAAACAACACTAGCAATTCTAACAAAAAAAGATGTTTTTGAACCTTCTTACGGACACTCTAGGGAAGGTGATGTAAAACCAGATATATAGCAAGAAGCTTGGTGTGAGGTGTATATGACGAAGCTCTAAATCAAGATTTTAGTTTTAATCAAAACAAAAAAAAAGCTACCAAAAAAGATATGAAACTGAAAAAGCTTCAAAAAATCATCAACAAAGCTTCCACTAAACATCAACGAAGCTTCGCTCACAACCTTTATCAGCTTTTGATTCACGATCTATAAACATCAACCTAAACAAGCTTCACTAACAACCAACCTCCGGTAGAAGATTATTACCGAGAAATGACTTCAGTAAGGGTGGAAATGATGATCAGACATGGATCAGCTCTTGATTCACTATGTCTCACTTTCGATTGACAAAAAAAATCACAGATGAGAATTAGGATTCCAAGTGTGAAAATCCCAGAAAAAAACCCAAATCTATTATCGGGACAAAGAGAAAAAGTTTTCTTTATCTTTTTAATCTAAATGGGCCAAATAATTTGGGCCAAAACGATTTTTAATCAACCGTATTATCTATTAGGCGGCCGTATAATCAAATTTAATACGCTACTCGGACTAAAATCGGAGCACCGTATAATGTCACCGAGTTGGACTAATTCGCCACGGTAACCTTACGCTTCACGTATACGCGGGCGATTACGCGGCTAGGCGCCCGTATTTTAGAACAGGGGACCTGATGCGTTTACCAAAAAAATATGTAAATGACCTGATGCGTTTACCAAAAAGAAAGATTTACAATGACCAGATCTATTCCCTAACTGATGACCAAAAATAAAAATAAATCTGACCAGATCAGCCGCGACTTTCATTTCCTACGAAGTCGTTCACACCAAATGCGGGACAGGTATGAAGATCCATTGGGAACCTCCCAAAAATTAATTTTACGTTTTGTTGAATTAATTCAAAAAGACGTAATTCTGAATAAATTAATAAATGATTAATATATTTGATAGTTAATATATATAAACACAATTTTTAAAGTTTTTTTTTAATTTTACTGAATTTATCCAAATAATGTTATTTTGATAAATTAACCAATAATTAATACTTTTGACTGCCAATATATATATATATACATAATTTTGAAAATTCGTATAATATTTTTGAACTTTTTATTTTAGTATGAAATATACACTATTATAAATTTCCAGAATAAAACAAGACGACACATAAAATTTATGTATTATTTTTGAATTATTATTTAATTCAATACTCCTTCCGTTTCATTTTACTTGTTGTTCTAGATTTCGACACATAGATTAATAAAAAATTTAAATTTATATATTTACTAGATAAAAACATCATTACCAATACATCTAACCAGATTCCAACCAATAGAAAAATAGCTTAGAATAAAAAATTAATAAATTTTGCATTGAAATCATGAAACAATACTTATTTTGAAACAAAAATTTTGCTCTAAAACGACATCTAATTCGAAATAGAGGGAGTGTGAAATACATGCAAAAATGAATAAACATGACAACCATTTTCTAAAAATGACCCGATGCGTTTAACAAAAAACAATAATATGTAAAATGACCTTGTACATTTACCAAAAAGAAAGATTTACAATGACCAGATCTATTCCCTAACTAATGACCAAAAAGTTATACAAAAATAAACAGATCGGCTGCGACTTTCATTTCCCACGAGGTCGTTCACACCGAATGCGGGACAGGTATGAAGATCAATTATGACATGTTTATGAAAGTCAGCTGTCATCAATGTTTTTAAACTCACCTGATTATGATCTGAATACTTCACCGTATCATTTAAGTGATGTTTAAGGTTTTCACATAAAATTTAAAAAAACACAAATTTCTTTGAAATTTATCTTAATTGCATAAAATAACTTTAAATAAAACTAATTCGATTAATAAGTAAAGATATGTAGAATTCTGTAATTGATCACAAATTTTAAATGACACTAAATTTTATTTAGAATTGTGAGAACATCACTTATTATTAAACAAAATAAAAATCCTTAAAACCTATTTAAAATGATACAAAGAGAGTAATTTTTTATATATACTTATGGTTATATACTATTATTATTATTAACCAATTAAAGTGTAAGATAATATTTTTTGTTAAAAATATATAAGAAAATATTAAAATCATATTTTATTTGCAAAAGAGAATTTCTTAGTCCTTTTCACCACATCTCTTCCTCCGTTCTATTTTTCTCCGATAAAATTTCTAGCTATTAATGAATGATCAGTTGTTAGGAAAAGAAACTTTTATTCTATCACGCAAATGGAATATTGTAGAAACCTTAGCATTCAATCATGCTCTATGAAGTCGGGGCGTTCACGTTCTTTTGGCCTCTTCTCGGCCCCACTTCTGGAGCTGGTAAGGTTGGAACGTGGTTGTCCGTCTCCGGTTTTCCGGCCGATAAAATCTCTGAGATTGATCAAACAGCTGGGTTGGTTTGGTTATTTCTTTCTACCGCTCATGGTGGTGGGATTCTTAGCGACCCAGATAAGTACTTATATACTCAAATAAACTTTTCTCTCTCAAAAAGAGGATAGGTGTAATAATTTGAGGATATAATCCACATGGACTGAGAATCACACAGTAGACAATCAGTTTCTAGTCAAGGTAAGTCAGAAATATCAAAGTAATAAACAAAAGAATAATATTGATCGGTTTTAAGATACCATAAAAAGCGCTAGACTCAGAGATTTATCAATAAAGAGAAACATATATGAATAGATTCTCGATGTTTAATTAGGTTTAATTCTAGAACTGGAATATCAAAAATAAGTTCCCAACTCTCGCTGCGATAAACGATCAGATGTCTTATTCTAATCAAATGCCAACTCTCTTTGTGGATATGATGAATTAAAACCAATTTGATATTGTTTAACTAAATCCTAGACCAACTATCGCTTCAAATATGTATTTAGTCAAACAATATTAGGTTCATATATTGATTACACTCTCATGTAGCACAATGATCATATGATTCCAGGTTCTAGTTAATTACTCGAGATCGTAATATGATAAAAAAATCTAGTGTGGAAATCTGTAAAGAACCCTAGTAGTCTATGATTATCTGTTCGATATTAAGTTCATTAAATCTTTAAATCTAACAAGCGGACTACTCAAATATAATCATGGAAAACACAGTCAAAAACTAAATATAATGCCTAAAATAGATAGAGTTAGAATTATTGGAGTTCCAATCAATCTCTCTGAAAGAGTTCTCTGACATTTTTTCATATATTTCTAATAAAATAAATCATAGTCTAGATAGTGGCTGAAAAACTACTAAATATAGGTTAAAACATGTTAATGAGTCTTTTTGCAAATACTGGAAATTTTGGGCTATTTTGTAATTCTGGAAACTTTGGTTGGCCGGCTCCTAGCAAATGTGTCTGACACCAAGGGTGGTGTAGATCGACACATCTTTAAATCTATACACCAAATTCTAAGTTTCGGGTTCTTTTCACTTGATGTTCTAAATGATTTCATAACCTCCAGAAAACTCCAAAACGTACATGAACCTGTAACTAGCATTTAAGAGACTCTAAACTAGATTTATACCATGGTTAAAATTCCTAAAATCCCAGGTATATCAGGCACGACGGTGCGCATTGTCTAGCAATAGTTATGTAAGTGCAAAGACGACACAAACAATAGTACTGCAGAAGGTAAATCAGAGAGACAAAATACACAAGGCCACATCAATAGCTTTATTAGAAATCGCCTTGTAAACCCTATTACAAGTTCTGCTTAATCAGATTTACACGTCTAGTGTTACACCCTAACACACGTCACTGAACAATTCATAAGCTACCCGCTTATGTCTCTCCACCGTCAAGTACTTCAGCCCCTGCTTCAGCACGACCCAGAACACTTCCAAACGCTTCTCTATCTCTATAAGATCAGCCTCTGTGTCTCTGTCTCTCTACAGAAATCCACATAGCTATCTTATACTAACTCCACGTTCCCGAAACCCTAATCTCCAAAGAACCACAATATGGACAACTTCCATATCAATAAGTGCAACTTTCCTTTTCTTGGAATGCACTTATTCCTCTTCTTTTAAGTCATAAACTTGCTCCCCAAGTTTATTTTTCTTTGCCTTTTCTTCAAGATACTCCCTTACTCTCCAAGTCTACACGACTCCAGCTCAGCATCTCGACTCCACATGGTCTTCACTACTCACTACGACGTCTGCTTCAGCAACTACGTCAGCGACTACTTCAGAGCGGACATCTTTACATCAACAGGTTATGGGTATGGCAAGCTTTATCATCCTTCCTCTATTTTAACGATGGTTACGGCAAGCCTAAAAATGACGATTCCCCTGATACTGTGGCATGTTTATTTTTTTTTTTTTTGACGAAATGTTTATTTCTTTTTTACAACCTCGTTTGTTTCATCGTGATGTGTTTTGATTATATGGTTGATCTTTTTGTTTTATGTTTGTTTTTACTATATGTGATGAATCAGACATCTTTCCGTGTATAAGTGATAGTTTCAATGAGTGTTTGTCGCTAATCGTCGGGGCTTATCGTTTCTGATATGATAGACATCAGATTTGAGTTTTGCTTTAGGTTATAAGCAAGAGATTTATCCAAAGGTCTTCAAAAAAACTTGGATCAATGATCAATACTACTAGCTTTTACTGAATTTATTTCTGGAAAATTTCTTTGCAGTGTAGCTTTAGGTGGTAATGAAAGCCTACACGTGGTTTGAAGTGACGGAAACACACATTAATAATGGTTCGATGAAGGACACATGTCACACATTACATTGCTAACCCATTATTTACTTGTTATCATGGATGGCGAAAGTATATAGCTAACACATTACTATAAACATGTAACCTTTTTGAAAACCATGTAAATAACCGTTTATGTAGTATTAAAATGTACTTCTTTCGTTTCTGAATAAGTGTAATTTTAACATTTTTACACAGATTAAGAAAATGATGAAAATATTTGTAAATTTTTATTAATCGCTTCTCTGACCAATAGTATTTGAATAAATAAAATTATCTATAAAATCAATGCAGTTTTCAATTTATTTTCAACTGAAAATAAGTATAATTTGCATTGAAATTATAAAGTGATATTTTTTGTATACCAATAAATAAATGTTATAATAACATTTAGTATGAAACAGAAGAAATATATTATCGTAAGTTCAATCAATTTTTTTAATATCATCATAATAACATATGAAGAGGAACTACAACCGTAGAGAATCAAACATGAATACAGATTATTGGTCTTATAAGCCTTCTTTGCTAACAAATCTGCTGCATGATTTTTCACAATTTAGATAATCCAAATAACTTTGTTAAAATATTGAAGTTCACCATTTCTGAGAAACGTTTATTATTTCCCATCCCATTTTAAGGGCTTCCTTGGTTCAAGTTTGTAAAACTATATGGATAGTTTATATTTAATTAATATTTTTTAACACTGAAATATTTTTACTAGTTGAAGGAGTGATCCATGGATTCTCAGTCTTCGCAAGCAACTAGTAACGGAAACAACTACGAGCTCTTTTCATCTTTAAACGACTTATGTGATGATTGTTTGTGGTTTTTATTTTTCCAGAAGCTATTTTTCATCCAATCAAGTTTTAGTTTTTTTTTGTTTTTATAAAAACTATTTGATTTTCCAGTCAAAATTTTAACAAAGAGTCTCCCTAAAATTTAGGGACACTATTTTTTTTCAAAATTTCAACCAAGTCATGAAGAAAAATCAAAAACCAATTTTTCTAAGTTTTTAATAAGAAAACATTTTTTCGTAGAAAATGCTACATTATAGTTAATTAATAATTAAATAACTAATACCTTCGTAAAGATAAAATTTCCGTAATTTTTTCGTAAATAAAATATCATTTAAACAATAATAAAAATCATTTATTTGTGTTTCATATCTAAAGATAAAATTAGACACACTAATCAATAGATAAAATTTCTAAAAACATAATTTTTTTATTGATACACTATATTATATTAGTTTAAAAACAGCCAGTCAAGTTTATTAATAGCTTAAAAAATTTTAGTAGTTTTAATTTTGTATAATTTATAGATAATGTATGATTTATATTTGGTATAATACCTTAAAATAAAATAATTTTAAAAATTTTAATGCATTTTTATTTTTAAATAACAATCACTATATTTTTATAAATTTTAAAGAAAACTTCTAAATATTTTACTGCTATTTTAGCTTTTATTTTTTAATAATATTGATCATTTTTTGAAAACTAAAAATACAGCAAAACCAAGAATCAAAAATCAAAATCTAAAATTTTCTTCCGTCAACATTAAAATATAAAACTAAAAACCAAAATCAAAAGGTGGAAAAAAATCAAACTTGAAAATCAAAAACCTAAAACTTAAAAATCTAAAAACCAAAACCAAAAAATATTTAAAACAATGAACCCCGTAATTGATCAAATTTGAAATCTGCTTAACGCTATCGCTATCCATGATGGTGTGGGGCACTGTTATCTTAATATATAAAGTAGACTTATCAACCTGTTCAGCCCTCCACGACACCAAAGAAGAGTTGGGCTTTCTGCGACACGTGTTGGATCGGTAATGGATCTGTGCTCTTCACGCGTTCTGTATTACTCCCGCGCGTCCATATTTTTTTTGTCCTGTTTGGTCTCTGTGGGCTGCTGTTTTTTTTATAACTTAAGCAAAGAGAGTTAGGCTTTTTAAGTTTCGTAACTTAGCCCACTCTATCCACCTGACCATAATTATTTTGGCCCATATACGATTAAGGTTCTTCTGCATCATCTTCATTCTCCGCTCTGCATCACTGCCTCTTCGCTGCCGAAAAAAAAAACAAAGTAAACACTTCCTTCCGCCACTGTAACGTCTCAGACCTCCTTTACTCAGACTTTTATTCTGAGTTTTCCCTTCATTAATCCAAAATTCATGCGTCATGATCTCGATTCACCTCTTCGTTAACCCTGTAACCTCCTACAACTCCATCTATAAATATCGGCCTAGATTTCCATTCACAGCAAATCTCAAACGATTTACTGGAAGGTTTCCTAGCAGCAACATATTCAGATGGCGAATTCATACACTTTGCTTGCCAATTTGAGAGCTGGCCGATGCTCAAAAACTGCAGAGGTCCGCCTGCTGAGGTTCTGAGAGGCCAGAAATAACAACAAAGCAGGGGAGCTGATGAGTATTGAGATGCTGCTCATCGATGAGGCTGTAAGTGTTCTTCCCAGATTTAATCTCTCCCCATAATTTTTTCTATCACTTCCATCAAAGAGAATTGATCTTTTAGACATAATTTTAATCAACATTAACTGTGTTCACAGTCAGCTAATTTCACTTCGTTTAGAAATGTTTTTCAGATTAACTCTCTTCACAGTTAATTTTTCTTCAATTTACTGATTTTTTCCCTTTGATATCAACAGGGTGTGTTCCTGCGGTTCACCAACGTAAGTTCAGGGAACGTCTTACTGAAGGATCAGTTTACACCCTCAGCGGGTTTGATGTCACACGCAGCAAGCCGAAATTCAGGTTGACTGATGGCCCTGTGTCCGTCCGTTTCAATGAAGCAACTGCTTTTGAAAAGCTAGCTGTCACTGGTAGATCTATGGTAATCTCATATTTGGTAACACTCATTTTTTTCAACTTTCATTTTATACTTTTCTGAGATAAAATCAAGAACTCCTTTTAATTTTATTTTAAAATGCAGGGATTGTGGGTAACAAGTTCATTTAGGTAAGATTAATAATTTTTAAGTAATTGTTGATAGAGCGAAAACAAATGTTGTTGATTTCATCTTTAACTCTCTTCTTGATTTCAATTTATAGGTGGTTTTGACACTGCTCATGCCGCTGCGCTAGGTACCTCTACATCATTCTTTGGGACAAGGTTTTGTATACGAAACAACTTTGAGTTTTTTTTTTCTAATGTATATGTAGAGCTTAGTCCATTGATGTTGTTAGTGATGTTGAATATCTGATATTACATTTTTCTCTAGGTGCTTCTGACCTGCAAAAACTCGATTACAGGGATAGAGTACAGAAACGACCCTACAATATTCGCGTGGGAGTTGATAAACGAGCCTCGGTGCTTGACTGATATCTCGGGGGATACTCTCCAAGTGAGTTTGTTTGATAGGTTTCTTTGTCCAATAACTTTGTTTAGTCAGTGTTTTGCTAACCAAGTTACTCTTTTTTTTTTGTACGAAAGGACTGGATTAACAAAATGACAGCATTTATTAAATCGATTGACAAGAAGCATCTTCTAACTGAAGGCTTGGAAGGTGGGCCTCTGAGCTTGGATCAGATTTTGTTAGAAACTCTGAGTCCCCAAACATCAATTTTGCATCGTTTCATATCTACCATGATCACTGGTAAAGCCGCTTCTCCCTCTCTTATATTTGTTTTGAAACAAAAAAAAACAAAGTTCTGATGCATTTGTGTGTGCAGGTTTCACGATCAGGGTTTGAAGAAAATCTAAAGTTTGCGGTGAAATGGATGCAATCTCACATGGAAGACGGGGACAAGGAACTGAAGAAGCCTGTTCTCTTCACGGAGTTTGGGCTCTCGAATCTGAACAAGGACTACGAGCCGTCTCAGCGTGATCTGTTCTACAGAACAGTATATGATGTTGTTTACAAATCAGCAAAGAGGTGGAGGTCTGGGGCAGGAACATTGGTGTGGCAGTTTTTGATTCAAGGCATGGAAGGGTTCAACGCGTATTAAGCAGGTTGTGGTCACACGTCTGACATGGTGTTTGTTGCAGAAAAGGTTAGTAACGGATCTTTAGTTCTTCATGTATGTATAAGATGTAAAAGTTGTGTTTGTCTTGAACAAAAGAAAAGTTGTATTTGTAATGAATGTTTTGGATATCTGATTTGGGTAAGAATTTTTGATACTCTGATTTGATGGCTTAAAATTGATCTGGCTGAAGAGCAGGATTCTCCTTACTTAAGATCCAAATTAATAAATCAAAACATAGTATCTCATTGCAAGTGTTAAAGCAAGTTTCAATCCACTATATGCTACCTTAACTCATTGTTTATAAATGAGCAGCCTAACTCAGCAAAACATCAGCAGCAAGCAAAATAGTATCAATTTATGAGACATACTAATCAGATTTTGTCTCAGGGAGTTGAAGAGCTTCGCTTTGTCTAAAGCTCTCAAGAGTAAAGATCCTTATGTCCGATAGTCATGAAAAGCCTTTGCATGTAGAAACAGATATCGTATCTACAGCCAGTAGGCATGTCGGTATTCTAATGTATATTGTTAAAGCTAAAGGGAAACAATGATCACGTTCATGCCTCACAACTCAACCAATACTCCAACTATTAAAAATTTCACATTATTCTCATGTTAATACTTCGGCATCTCAAGATTCTAAGAAAAAAGGTAATTCTAAAGCAGTTTCTAATAATGTAAACACAATGCTACGAGTAGTCAAATTTTGTTCAATGGTGTGGAATATTAAACTAAATCATGTTCAAAGTTCAATACCAAATCTAATTAGTTGTGGAAGCCCCCTTGGTCCAGTGGTTTGACTAAGGGTTCAATTGCTTCTACACCCGAAGGTCTGGGGTTCAAACCCCAGAAAATACCAAACTATGCAGATTATGGAGAAACGGGTTACAGGAGATCTTCAGCTTGGTGCAGGGCGTACCATCGAACATGGATCTCATATGACGGCTCAGAGTGGTGCAGTCAGGCGTGTATTCTCACAGGGTGGTAGAATTGTCGGCTGTAGAATCGTCTTTGTAATATTCTCATCGTTGTAATAGCATAATTAATCGATAATAATCGATCCAGACGTTAAAAAAAAAAAATCTAATTAGTTAAAAAAAAAATCTAATTAGTTAAATGACAGCTGAAACATTTATGAAACTATAAAAAAGTTATGAAAATAAATTTAATGGAAACGCTACTTAATGGAAGTTGATGTTAATTAATTTATGAAAAAATGAAAACTTATTTATATAAAATAAGACTACATAATAAAAAGAGAAAATAATATTTAAAATATAAAAAGCCACAAATATATTTAATAATAAATAAAATAAAATATATGTCAGAAATATAAATAGATATCAAACATTAAACTAAATAATATAATTCCCGCGAAAGAAATCTGAGATGTATACTACATGCACAAGAACTCCGGGAAGCAAAAACAAAAGAGTTCGAAATGAACCTAAATTTAAATTTCTTAATATGTTTTAATCAATCAAAATTAAATTACAACTGGGATTTTTGAAAAATAGACAACATATATATGAAAAAAAGAAATTTGGTGTAGGCAACAAATCATACTCACACCCCACTTAACATAAAACAAAATTTACACAAAATTATATTTTTTATAAAAACCGATCCATCAAAATATAAAAAATAAAAAAATTATTTGGCATATGGGAAGATGATGTAAAAATGTGTTTTCATTATAAAAATATAGCAAAAAGATAAATAACAACTAAAATAGTATAATATTATAAAATATATTTGACAACAAATAAAAAAATTAGAAAAGTAAACGAAGATCAAACATTAAGTAAAATGAATATAATATTTCTCTTAACTTAAAAATTTTTAAAAGACAAAAATAATTATTATACACGCAAATGTTGCAAACAGCACAAACCACAAAATCATATAAAAATCTAGATCATAAGTAAAGTATATCCCGCCAGTAGGACGGATCTATCCAACACACTAGAACTGTATTTTCGTCCCATGCAATGAAACACGAATGCCTATCACGATCAACTAAAAACTATAACTTCCCATGCAATGAAATCACTTATGTTTTCGGAATTTTCTTATTAACAAACTTCAGATAAGAAAACTTCCTTCTACCACAAATTCCATGATTTGTGAAAGGCCTCAACCCCAATGCACACAACTAATTTTTTATAAAAAAAACACACTTTTACCGGCCCAGCGAAGTCCCCACAAACACTTAAGAACAAATAGAAATTCAGTAAGTATTGTTGACAACCAAGAAGAGTTAACATCCAAGTAAACCAGAGACATTTCAACACTTTTATTTACAACTATATTTACTTCGACAAACCAATCAACTACAGAAAACTACATACCCTCCTAACTACTACATACAAGAACACAAGATTTTGAACTTTGAATCAAAAATAATATCCCAACCCGGCGCTTACAAACTAAGTTATATTATTGAAAATTTCCACTACTACACAAAACATAAACTAAATATACAATTCTACAATGTTCAAGTATTATCTAGGTAGCAAATATAATTTTTCCTGCTACAGAGAAACAACATGAACAAATACCCATAAAAATAATATGTCTGAACCCGGCGCGTAGCGCCGGAATACCCCTAGTAACTTATAAGTCTCTCGTCTAGTCGTTTTTCGAAACCAGATATATATATGGCACACCACTAATTGCAGAAAATATACAACTATCAGTTATCATGCGGAACAAATATACACATACACTTTGACAATTTAACACCGACTGAAAAAAATAGCTGAATATATGTAAATTATTATTAACTATACCTATCTGGACAATAGTATTTGAGATAAATAAAATTATTTATCAAATTAGTGCAATATGCAATTAATTTCAACTGAAATTAAGTATAATTTGTATTAAAATGGTAAAATCACATTTTTTATATAACAAAAATAATATTAAAATGACACTTTATAAAAGAGAGAGAGTAGTATATAATGAGGTTTTTAATGGTCAGAATGTAAATTCTCTTTTAGCTTTCTCAAGGAAACTACAATGTCCATCGAAAATGGAACATTTTATATGGCATATTTTCGTAGGATGTTTACCGGTCATAAAAATAATAAAAAATGAAACTTAGCTGTAGAATATTAAAAAAAAAATAAGTTTTATCATGAAATATGTTATTTAGTAAAAACAAATTATTTTTTGAAATATATTATTATAAAAGTTAATTATGATCTTATGTTTGTTACTGTTTGGTTAATGTTGTAACTATAAAACCATTTATATTGTGTGTATTGATAATTATTCTTCAAAAATGTAAAGGATAAATATATTTAACATACAAAATTAAAAATTTAACTTCATTTCATAAATTTAATATCTAAAATATAATTTTACACATATAATAAAATTGGACGATGAAACTTGTAATAAATAATTGTCTTCTAATTTTTAATTATTTAAATTAAAAATCGGTGTGAAACAACGATTATAATTATTTTCAAAATCCAAAACTTTTAGATCTAATAAAAAGTTAAAATAAATCTTGTCCACAATTTTTAACAACATTATATAACTTAATACGTAAATTATGAACAAAATATAAATTTATAATTCCCCCCTTTCTGCCATAAACATAAATTTTATAAATCAAATTTGTAAAACTAAAAATTGTTGCGTTAACCATGTTTTTTAGAATATCATCCAGTGGTTCGGACTCGGCGCTATCAAGCCTCATCACCGCGTCTCACTTCCTTACCCGAATGATAGATACACCGTGCTGCTTAAACCAATAAAAACTAACCACCGTGAATTTAAAACGGGAATCAAGTCAGGAGTGTACTAGTCCAGATCGTCCCTTACAGACTTGAACCTTAGAGCTAAGACACCAAAAACCCGTACAACCACTGCTACGACACTGTCGCCACGAGATCCAACACCCAAGGACACGAGAACATCATAAGATGTAAATTGGGGATTGAATTGAAGAGGAAGAAAAAAAAAGAAAAAGAGGATGTCTTCTCTCACGTCACCGGTTTCACCGATGCCGGAGAGGCACGAGGAAAAAGAAAAAGAGTAAGAAAATTCTTTTTTCATTTTCCTGTTGAAGTATGTGAATGGTTCAGATATGAATTACTTGTTTTGAAAAATCGCAAAATATACTAAAAATTAGAATTTTTCTTAGATAAAAAGATATATACATGGAAATTAAAAACTATTGAATAATACAGGCCGGAATGCAAAGAAAATCTTCACACTTAAAAGGTTGAATCAAAGTTATGGAAAGACATTAAAAAAATCAATGATTGAGAGTTAAAATTTTGATACCATAATCTAAAGAGTATACACAGTAAAAACTCTATAAATTAATATGTTGGGAACATACTATTTTATTAAATTTTAGATTTTTTAATATAAAATAATTTTATAGATTTATAAAATTGAAGTATATCTTAATGTTAAAATAAGAATTTTTTTTAAATTATATTTATTGATTACGTCTTATAAATTCTTATTTGTTTTTATTCATCTATTTGATGTATATAAGATATGTATCTTAAATGTAATTTTATTTTAGGTGTAAATGTAATATAGATTAATTTTAATTATTAATTTATCTTTATATTGGACTATATATTTATTTATACTTGGTTTCTCGAAAATTTATGCTTTATTGAATTGTATCATATTTTGTACTGGCATAACTTAAAACTGAAGATTAATTAGTTGTCTTAGTCAATTTTTATCTAAAATTAATTTATAGAGTTTGTACAGTACAACAATATTATATAATATCTCAAAATAAAATATAATATATAATTTTGTGTGGTTGAAGAGCTGTTTAGGAGAGACTACAACTAGAAATTATCTAATAAACTTTTTTCAGTATATATGTAAAAGAAAACTTTTTAAAGTAGACTTATTTGTTTCTGAAACTAAGAAATTGTATTTACCACTAGAGAGGAAGAGAGAGAAAAAGAGTGAACCGAAAGTTTCAGACAAGAGAATTTGAGAACATCCCTCCTAAAAAAAGAAAGAAACTCAATGAAGACTTCAAGCGCGCACTACAGGAAATTCGAGCATTGATAGCGTGCAATAAACGCTATCTATTACTATCGCAGCGTTGTTAGAAACGCTGTGTCTTCGACCGCGACAATAGGTCCGAGAGCTATTGTAGCGCTTTTACGTAATGCTACATTAGTTACTTTTACGATAGCGTTTTATTAATTGCAATTGTTTATTTTACGATAGCGTTATCTTTATGCCATTAATTGTATTATTAATGTTATAGTTGGAACTCGTACCAGACCATACAACATTTTTAATAGCGTTTTATTATATGCTATTGATATGTATTTGTGATACAATAGCGGTTTCTTAAATGTAATTAATTTTTGCTACACTTTTTTAAGATAGCGTATTTTTAAAACGATATTATTTATTATTTTGTAATACAGCGTTTTCTTATTGTGCAATAGGCTTATATAAAATTAAAAAAAAAATACAAAATCAGTTTTGCAAATTATTTATAATTTTTGATATCCCGACATTTTTAATTTTGATATATATATATATATATATATAAATTTAAAATATCAAATCCGAAAATTAATATATTAATAATTTTAGATAATCCAAAATACATTAGCATAATCCTTTTTAATCACTACATTCAGCTTTTGCTACAAAAAAAACAGATTACAATTCAGCAAAACCTCCTTAGTTTCTTTGACCCTTGCCTCTAGAAGACTCTCCTTTCACTTGTTTAGAGTGTCTCCGTTGAGACATAACTCTTCGGTACATTGGATCGATGTCTTCTTCATCTTCCTCAATGCGGATCAAGTATCCAAGAGCTCTCCGGTACTGTCCTTCTGTAACCTCGACCACATCATCATCTGCTTCTTGTAGTGCTCTCTGGTATTGTCGGTCTGTGAGCTCAACCACATCATCATCTGCTTCTTGTCGTGGCTGTTGGTGGGATGGTGGAACATCACATGCTTCTTGTCGTGGCTGTTGGTGGGATGGTGGAACATGAGATGCCTCTTGTCTTGGCTGTTGGTGGCGTGGTGGAATGATCCTAAGCACTGCTGGTGCCGGAAGTGCTAAGACTATTTCTTTCCTAGCTTGCATTTCTGAATCAAAGAAACAAATAAATTATTGAACAATATTATAACAACAAATTAAAGGAAATTGTCAATTAGAAATAAGATTACCGTATGAAATCCTCAATTAGAAACCTGCAAACAGAGAAACCTAAACATCAGTTCTATGTGTCTCATCTAATTGCTATGTAAGAAAGACCTAACCTTTAGGAGTCTCTGCCTCCTTTGCTCCTTCGAGCTTTAGGAAAACTACAAAAAGAAACAGTATCAGAAGCAGTCTCTTCAAGGAAAATTACAAGGATACGACAAATAGACGATTAGTTTTACCCAAATCTCTTCACAGAAGACGGCAAAAGTAAGGGTTCATCGTCGGAGAGGGTTACAGATATCGACAAAGAAGGTAAGGGTTACAGAGATCTTGGAGCCTAAGACATAAGAGAAGGTTGCAGAGATCGTGGAGCTTTCTTTTGAGGGAAACGAGAGAGAGAGAGAGATCGAGATGAGAGAGAGATGAGCTTTCTTTTCAGGGAAACGAGAGAGAGAGATATCGAGATCTTCGATTACGAGTGATATGTGAGAAGGTGATTTAACGGTGAGATGTGAGTAGCTAATCAGATCGTGTGGTTTTGAATAGCTATCCTGGTGATATAATATGATTGGCTCTCACCGAGACAATGGATTTAACGGTGAGATGTGAGAAGGTTCTAATCTGATCGTGTGGTTTATAATAGCTATCTTGGTGATATACTATGATTGGCTGATTTAGCATGTTATTCATAAATGGTGATTTAAAATGTTTTTAAAATAATTGTATGAAATAAAAAGGTGTTATAGTTAATTGGTAATTATTTTAACAATCGTAAAAACATTACAAATCATCTGAAAATTCTTTTTGTGACTAGTTATTTATAATTTATGAAATAGATGTCATGATTGAAATACTTGACACACATATGTATACAAAGCCATTTAGGGTATTGATTTTAGAGTTTAAGTTTTGAATAACTGATAAATTGTAAGATTAGATTTCATGATATTATTGTTACAGAATTTAATTTAAACTTAACTTTATTTTAGATTAAATAAATTGTATGAATTTTACCCTAAACTATACCCTAAATATGCCCTAAACTCTATACCCTAAACTATACCCTAAATATACCCTAAACCATTTAGGGTTTTCGATTTATATTTTTGAAACATTATTTTGTATTATTATTAATGCAAATGTTTTTATATACTTTATTTAATGCATATTTTTAAGAAAAATATAATAACCAAGCAACACACTAAATATTCAAGGTGGTACAAATCATACAAATCAACACAGACATAAGGCTTATGTTTTTTAAAGTACTAAAGAGCATTCACGTTTTTTAAAAGTACAACAACATAGTAGATTTCTTGTGAGACATTCCTTGAGCATTCATATGTAAAGGAGTTTGTCATTTGGCCAAGCAACTATACTTCCTTGAGCATCAGCAATGATCTGAAGTTCTGAATTAGGTCTCCAAAGTGGTGCATCTTCAATCAGAGGAACATCAACCCATATCTTGCTTGCATTGGGGCCTAACCGAACAAAATGAACGACATCATCTGGATTAGTCGAGGAAACTCGACCTTCTGCAACCTTTTTTCCTGATCCCTTGCAATCTAAGAGGATGCACTTCTTTTTCTCATTCTTGCTGGTGTTAGAGCTGTTACTTGCACTCTAAACAGAAAATCCACACAACAAATTCAGCAACAGCAGAAAATTACCAACCACAATAAAAACTGAGAATGTTTAGAGACTTACCGCACGCGATCTACTTCTAGACATCAGTTCATCTCTGTTTGCTTGTACAGTAGCCTTAAGAATCTTATGGATAGGCCATGGGATGTTCTCACCGAGTGCATCACCAATCATCAACTTCTCCACATTTGGTCTCCATAGAGAACCATCTTCATTAACTACCCTATCTACTTTGACAATAGCAGCACTAGGACCCAATGGAATGTTGTTAACCAGTTTTTTTGGGTCAGTTGACTGGAGACGACCCTCAGCAACAAGTACATCCTCCTTTGACCAATCATAGATTAGGATTTTATCGCCTTCTCCCTCTGTAGGCTACAGAAACAACACTAGATTAGTTATCAACATGATTCTGTACTAGCTTCTTTACATATTTACTTACCATATTTTCTGAGTAGTCTTCATCCAGAATGAGCTTCTCAAGTTGCCATGCTATTTTCATTCCAATGGCTTGGCCAAGTGTGGTAACAGATGTCGTAGGCCTCCAGATAGGTGCTTCTTCATTTGTAACAGACTTAACTAAAATAGCACCAGCATGCATACCAAGTGGAATTCGTCCAATTTTGTAAGTTGGTTCAGATGAGCAGAATTCTCCTTCTCCGATGACAACATCATCTACTGAACACCAGTCTAAAATCTGACACCTAGGTCCTTTGCTCAGATCACTGAACTCAGAATTGGAGACACCGTCAACATGATTCTGAGAGAAAAATAAAAAGATAAGTTAAACACTAATGTGAGTCTCTGGCAACCACAAAATTCATTCACGAAAAAGAAAAAGAGAAGTTAAACTTACACTTTTAGATGCAGTTAATCCACGAACTACATCCTTCAAACCACGAAGTTCATCCTGCAATTCAGCTTGCTTAGCTTCAAGTTTCAGTACATGTGAGTCTCTGGCCTGCATGAATGCTATCTTCGTAGCAGTTATTCCTCTGCCCATTCCTCTAATCCTTCCTGGTTTGTCTTTTCCTAGGACCTGACTCACAGCATCGTCGTTAACACTCGTACTGGCAGTGGATTCCATTTCAGTATCAAGGGTTTTGATTTTTTCCTGATTTCAAAGAATAAGACAGTAATAGCATAAGAAACTGAAGATTTAGACAACAAGAACTCAGAAAAAGAATTTGGAATATACGGACAATAGTATCTTCAAACTCAGGCCTCACAGGTCTCCCATCTGAATGTGTATGTCCTGCTATCCAGACCTTACTCCTAGTCACTTGCGTGGGGTTTGAACTTTTTTTCTTCTACACGTGACAAAAGGATATTACATTATTACAAGAGACTGGAATATTTTAAAAGTATAATCATACCATTTCATGAGCCAAGCGAACCATTCCCTTGCGACTAGTTGTGTGAGGAATCTGGTTTCTCCTCAATTCCCTGAATTTGTCACTAGTGACCTTAAAATCTTTTCCTTTCTTTGTCTTCACCCAATTCATCCAAGCTGACGCAGATTGAACATTGCTTGGTTTTAGTTTAGTAAGTTCTTCCATGCTCCCAACATTTCGCACAAGGCTTACAAGCCTTGACTTTGAAGACCTCCATATACACCCCATCTGCTTTAACACAGCTTCTTTTTGCCACTGTTCTGTCAGTTTGAACCTCGCCTACAAGAGTTTCAGAACTTAACACAATGCTAGAAGTTATGTAATGAAAGCTTTTTTACTATTTTCAGGTGAGAAAATACCTGAATTTCCTCCCACATTGTATCCTTGATCTGTTCATCAAGGTGCCTCCAATCTCCAAGAAGGACTGGTACATGCTCTCTCACAAGTGGACCAAGAAATGAGGAAAGTGTTACTGATCCATCCCCTACATGTTCACCGAGAGATATAAATTCAACTTCAACCTTGTCTTCAATGTTTTTAGCCACTTTACTCATCCTAGTACGCCCTCTTCGTCTCTTTGTCTTGGTCTCTGGCTGCTCACCTTGGACTGATTCACTTGGCTGCTCACCAAGGACTGATTCACTTGGATGCTGCGTATCATCTGCGTCTCCTTTTTCTAGTTCTTCTCCTTCGTCTTCTGGTTCTTCTCCTTCGTCTTCTGGTTCTTCTCCTTCGTCTTCTGGATCTTCTCCATCTTTTTCTGGTGAATCTCCTTCGTTTTCTGGATCCTCGTTTTCTATCTCCTTTTCTGGTGATACTACTTCTTCACGAGGATGTTCTTCCAATGCAGATTCCTGAGTACCGATCTGCATATCAGTTGCTGTGTCTTCTGCTGTTTGACCAGTAAGCTTTCTGGGTCTTCTCTGAGTTTTCAATGGCTCAACACTCGCATCTTCACCTTTCTGGCGCTTAATGGTACAGATGTTTTTAGAAACTCCAAGCAAAAAGCAATACATTCAGCTGCCATATAACCCTCTGCCATACATGCTTCTGGCCTAGCGAAGTTCTTAACAAACGATTTAAGTGTTTTCATGTACCTAATTGTCCATCATACGAAAAATTTGTTAGATATTTGCTTATAACAACTAAAAAGAAAACCAGAAAACACTATGTACCTTTCAAATGGATACATCCATCTAAAGTGTACCGGGCCACCCAAACGTGCTTCTCTAGCTAGATGGATTGGGAGATGGAACATTATATCGAAAAGAGATGGAGGAAAAAACCTCTCCATTTGGCACATCGTCTCCACAAGCTCAGACTCCAGTGTTATTAGCTTCTCTGGGTCAATTACACGCTGACATAATCTACTAAAGAAGTTGCATAATCTACTAACTGCAGTCCTAGGTCCTTTTGGCAGCAACCCTCTCAAAGCTACTGGTAACAAGTTCTGCAGAAGAACGTGATGATCATGAGACTTCAGACCACCAATCAGAGGAGGATCAAGTGAGACACAATTTGCAATGTTCGCACAGTAGCCATCTGGTCCTCTGAATTCTGATAATCTCTTACAAAATCTCTTCTTCTCTTCCTTGCTCAGCCAATAAGCAGCAGGAGGTAAGTACATTTTCTTCCCACGTTGCTGAGTGTGTAAGTTACGTCGAATCCCTATGTCCTCCAAATCTTGTCGTGCTTTGACACCATCTTTTGACTTAGTATTGTGCATCAAAAGGGATAGAATAGCATCAGAGACATTCTTCTCCACATGCATTACGTCGATGTTGTGACGCACCGGCATATCCTAACTCAACAAACAAAAACATAAATTAGTCACAGAAAGTGATAAAGAATTTACACGTTTTTTTTAATAGAGACTAACCTTCCAGTAGGGTAAATCAAATAGAATAGAACGTTTCTTCCACCTCCATTGGTCAGAGTCTTCTTCATATTCTTCATGTCTAAGCTCCTCACCATCACACAAACCTGATCTTTTCCTTTTGCTTTTCTTCTCCAAAGGTTTCCCAAATTCATTCTTATAATCCTTAAGCAGCTCAAATATTTCAGCTCCTGTCTGAATTCTATTAGCCGTCCCTTCCTCTGTAGTGTTGTCGAACCAAACCCTTCGTCGTCGATAAGGATGACCAGGCCTAAGTCGTTTCCTATTTCCCAAATAGACGTACTTCCGACTAAACTTCAACCACTTAGAAGGTGAATCCTTCCCACATACATTACATCCTTGTTTCCCTTTCACTTTACAACCAGACAAGGTCCCCAAACCTGGATAGTCGCTGATACTCCACAATAGTATAGCCTTCAGTGTAAAATTCTCCTTGGATAATGAGTCATATATCTTGATACCTTCATTCCACAAATCATTCAGATCATCAATCAGAGGAGCAAGATAAACATCGATGTTGTTACTTGGGGCAGTTGGACCAGGTATCAGAAGGGTTAGCATTATGTTCTCTGACTTCATGCACATCGTCGGAGGCATATTGTAGTTCACCAACATAACTGGCCATGTGCTGTGCTTCGTATTCTGGATAGAAAACGGGTTCATCCCATCTGTAGATATACCAAGTCGTAGGTTTCTCGGTTCAGCTGCAAAAAGAGGCCATCTAGCATTGACCTGAGCCCACGTCAATGAGTCAACCGGGTGTCTCATTGTTCCATCTTCAGAAGCATTACTGAAATGCCATTGCAAATCCTTAGACATTGTCTCCGATCTAAACATCCTCTTGAATCTTTCTTTTATAGGGAAATACCTGAGTACCTTTGCTGGAATCCCATTCTTTGTCTCACCAGAATGCTTATCAACTTCCCATCTTGAAGCCCCACACCTTGGACAGCTACTCATCACCTCGTACTGTTTCCGGTAAAGAATGCAGTCATTCTTACACGCATGGATGATATCATATCCAAAACCGAATATCTTCAAGAACTTCTTTATCTCAGATGTGGATGTTGGAAGCACATTACCCTTGGGAAGCATGTCATGAACCATACTTAAAAGCTGATCAAAGTAATTCTCTGAAATCGAACTCTTCACTTTGATGCGGTAGAGACCCATAATTGCTGCAACTTTGGTGTAGTTTGGGCACTCCGAGTATAGAGGAGTTTCTGCATCCTCTAATTTCTTCTTAAACTCAAGTTCTTCTTGACTCCCAACAACTTCAGGCTGTTCTCCATCCTTATTCGAGGATTCTGAACCATTTTCAAAGCAGGCAGATCTAAACAACTCGTATGTTTCTAACTCAGCATGTTGATCGTCAACTGTTTTCTCAGACCTCCTCTCTCCATGGATACTCCAACACGCATTTCTCTTGTACTTCTGATCCATTCCCTTAATTACCAAATGATCCAGTATTGTGCCAGCAGTTTGATGACACACATTCCGACAGTCGATACAAGGACATAACATCTGCAGAGGATTACCCAATCTCTTTGCTGATGCATACACAAAACCACGTGCACCTTCCTCATACTCAGTGGTTGCCCTGTAATTTATAAAAAACGATTAGCACAAATCTTGGATTAAGCAAAGAAAGTTGTAGAGAAGTTCATACCTTGGAAGCCAAACCCATGACTTGTCCATTACCGCAACAGCTCCCAAACCAACGAAACAGAAAGTACTGAAATTAGAAATCCCTAATTGAAACAAACTGAAATCGAAACACCTAAACCCCCAATTATAGTTTCTAAACCCAAGATCTATAAGAAATCGATGAGACAGAGCCAAAAACAAACCTTTAATCGAACACTTTCTTCGCGAACTGGTAGATCTAGGTTTTAGATGTTCGGCGGCTTTTGAAAGGAAGAAATGGATCGAGAGATATCTCTAAGGGAGAAATGTTGCTTGATTATCGTCTTCACTCTATCAATTTCTCAAAGTGAGATGGAAAATGAAAAAAAAAAGAGAAAAACTCGATCGAGACATTTCTGTAAGTGAGATGAGAGGGAGACTGAAAATTTCACCAAGTGTTAAGCGGGTCTTTTTTTATGACTCCCCGCTCCCAGTTTCGACAGCGTTTTGAAATACATAATGCTATGTATTCTACGCGTCACCATTTTTTTTATTAAGACTACCTATTCGTAGCGTTTACAAAAAAAGAAACGCTATTAAAATATTAAACATAGCACAAATTAAGAAACGCTATTATGCACTGCTATCAATGCGCGAATTTCCTGTAGTGGCGAATCAACATGACGTATTCATCCATTTCAGCTTGGAGGAGTTCCGATACTCCTTCGTCAGCCATCTCTCAGCTGCTTTCAGCCGGAGTAGTATCTCCGTTTTTGTCGCAGAAGAAACCAACGGTGAGGCAGTGACGTCAAATACTGACGTGTCTCAGTCTGCGATTGAGGAAACTAAGTTCTTTGTGGTGGTTTTCTCTAAGAGCGACGTGTTCTTGCCGCTCTTCTTGGAAACGCTCGTGAAGTTCCTAGAGCGGCGTAAAGACGGCCTGGTCGTGGTTATTCCGCTCTTCTATGGTGATGTCACTCTAGCTATGATTGAGCAAAAGATGGAGAGTTTCGGTGAGGATTTTTCCGAGAATTTGCTAGGAAGATGGCGAAACGGTTTGATTGAAGCCGCGAACTTGCGAGGTCATAAGTCAAGTGATCAACGAAAGTGAGTTCGTATGTTAAATTAGTATCGTTTCATATATCTGAAATATAGTAAAGTTAATCCCCGTTAATTCACAAAACTGATCCAGATTCGTTTGGTGGAGTTAACTTGTTTTTGTTAATTCTTTTTGTAGTTATTGAGCAACAATATTTAGGCCATTAACATAGGTGAATAAATTATTTTATGATAATTTTGTTTTTTGAAAAAGTATATTAGCTACTGAAAATAACAGATGTCAAAAAAGTCTTCTTATGTTAAAGTTTCTTACGTAGAAACGTTTTTTATTATTATTTGTTCTCTATTTTGGATTTAGAAACTTATGAAATAACTTAGAGTTTGACTGGTTTTAGTGTTACTATCTGTAAACTAAGGGCCTGACTGGTGTAACCGCAGCGGTTGCGGTTGCGGTTGCGGGAGTTTACGGGTGCGGATGGTTACGGTTTTAAGCGTTTTCTAGAGATTTGTACGACTGGTACAGCTGTTAGAAATTGTTGCGTTTGCGGGACCCTTATGACTGGTAAATCACCAAACGCAACATCTGTTAAATAATAATTTAACAATATTTACATTTTATGTAATTATAAAAAATATTAAAATCATAATAATATGATAAATATAAAATTTATATTTATAAAATCATATTATTCAATTTTAAAAATTTATAGAAAATATTTTAGTTTTGAATTTTTATAATATAAATTGAAATATAATATGAATACATTTTAAAATTTCTATTATTTCAATTGAAAATTTTTATTGGATATTTTTAGTATTATTTTTATTTATTCTGTTTTTAAAGAAAAAAAATTTACTCTCCCGCAACCGCCCGCAACCGCAAACGCTAGCTGGAACCAGCTTTTGATTTTAAGAGGTTCGGAGCGGTTTGAAGCGATTTGTAGCGTTTTCTGTGATTGTTTCGAAACGCCAACAATCGCTATGAACCGCAAAAGCTGCGTTTGCGGGTGGTAGCGGGAAAACCAGTCAGCCCCTAAACGTAGTTAGTATTTTGCAACATTTATAAAAAATGCAATAAACGGTTCTAATCTTTTTTAAATTGAAAATTAATTTCTATTAGCATTTGCGGTTGTGGAAAGTTACATGTGGATTAATTTTTACTTTTAAATATTTTAAATTTAAAATTTAACATTGATATATTATAAATAAAAAAATAAAAATACTTTCGATATT
Source organism: Raphanus sativus (assembly GCF_000801105.2). Lineage (NCBI taxonomy): Eukaryota > Viridiplantae > Streptophyta > Magnoliopsida > Brassicales > Brassicaceae > Raphanus > Raphanus sativus. Next base: position 17,782,576 of record NC_079514.1, on the reverse strand, counting down.
TAAATTTATATTCACTAACGTTATCATAATGTATATTATAAAAACCTTAAACCAAAAATATTCACTATGATTTTAAACATTAATATAAATATACCAGACAATGTTAAACAATTATAATATAAATCTTCAGAACTTTTTAAAAAATTATAACTATGATATAAACTAAAAATAATCAATAAATAAACACATTATTTTTAATTATATTAAAATAATAATTTTCTGTTTTATAATGATAATAGGTTTTTGATATATTTATAACGTTATAAGTTAATATTGATAATTTATTATCAAATTGTTGCAATATCGCGTAACGAACGAGTCATAAGTATCTCACAAGTGCACTAATTTCTAACCATTGTATCAATCATCTTTTAATAACGCTTGAAACCACATTCATTTATATCCCCGTGAACTTCATAACTACACCTATAACTGCTGCGTTTCAACTAGTTATACCCTTATTCAATAATTTTCTTTTGATTTTTTACTGTTAATTTCTCATCCAGTTTCTTAATAATAAAATAAAGAAGAAAATAGTAAATGTAAGAATGAGAATGATACAAATTGAGTAATTTTACTAAGAAAACAGATATTTTTATTTATATTTTATTTATATTAATTAAATATGTTTATTATTATATGATAAATATACTATCCCAAAAACAAATTTTAATAATAATGTTTGATATGACTAATCTCTATTGTTAAAACTGAATTACATTTTGGTATTGTTTGGAAACATAGATAACATAATAAATGAAAATTGTTTGAAACATGGATAACATTATTACAATAATTGTAGTCTCATATTTACTTATCTTAACAATTTATTAATTATTTACCTTAATAATAATTTACATCATTAATTATATTACCATAATAATAGTGCATATTTTTATTTATTAGTTAATCAATATTAACTTTGTGCCAATTATAAAATCAAAAATGTAAAATAATTGGGTTTTGAATATGGTTAAACGTTCAGTTTAATTTGTTTTACTAAAACATTTTTATTTTAGTTTCAATCGTGGAATAGCCAAAAAAATAATTCAAAAACATGTTTTGTGAATAAAATAATAAGTTAAATCAAAATAAAAAAATGAATTACATTTATTGTCAATTAATTTTTCACTCCACATAATTATTTTACTAAATAAAATCAGTTAGGCATGAATATTGCTATTCTTTTTAGGTACATATTGTTCATTTCGAACATCGTTTTTTTTTCTTGATTTGAAATTAAGGCTCGTTTGAATATTATAAATTTATGTGTCGATTTTGATTTGGGTCTTTTTAGATCTGGATGAGTTCGGTTCAGATGTATATGAACCTAAAAATATCTAAATAACCAATTTAAGGTTTTCTCACAAAGATTAAGAAAACTCAATATTTTATGTCATTTATCTTAGTTATATAAAAATAGCATTAAATAAAACTAGTTTAACCAATGAAAAAGATACACTATTTTGTAATTGGTTAAAATATCTTTTTCATTGGTTAAAAATTTTAAGTGACATTAAATTTTATCTAGAAAAGTAAAAACATCATTTATTTTGAATCAAAATCGAAATCCTTAAAAACTACTTAAAGTGATACGGAGAGAATACATTTTTATTTTATTTTTTCGTGTTGATAATAATTTAAATCTGGGAACCTGCGTGACTTTCAGATCCAAACGATTTAAAACATTTTGATGATATATATGGATGAGTGTAAATTTTGTAATCTGGATTCTGGAGTCAAATGTTGTAAACAATTATAACCTTTCTAAGTAGTGGTCAAGTCAGCAATTGGTTAATATATTGTTTTACCTTACGTGTACGATGCTAGGTTTGGACAGTAATAATGATTTTATGGCTAGCATTGTATAGTATGAAATTACCAGTAACACATATAAAAGATCAAATAACGAATACAGTCATGTCTTAACAACTTGCAGTGACTCGGAGTTAGTGGATGAAATTGTTGCAGATGTTCGCGAGAAGATGTATCCAACTGGTAAGATCGGCTTTTATTCGAGGTTTCTTGGGATTGAAAACTTGCTTCGCAAACAATCTCATGACATCTACCGGCTAGGGATATGGGGTATGCCTGGCGTAGGCAAGACTACCATAGCTCAAACAGCATTTAACCTAATGTGTCAGGACTTTGAAGCTCATTGCTTCATCGAAGACTTCCACATAAAGTTTCATGAGGAAGGACTATACAAATTGCGGGAAGAGCATTTCATCGAGAAACTAAAAAAGAAAACAGTTCTTATTGTTCTTGATGATGTGCACAATCCTATGGAAGCCGAGTCTTTCCTTGGAGAATATGATTGTTTTGGTACCGCAAGTTTAATCATCATAACATCACGAGATAAACAAGTTCTTTATCAGTGTCAAGTCGAGGGTTTTCTCGAGGTAACATCCTTAAACAAGAAGGAGGCTCTACAACTATTCAGGCAGGTCGCGTTTCCAGAGAAAGAACCAAGTGATAGTAATCTACTTGAAATGTCAAAGAAGGTCGTTGAGTATGCTAATGGGAATCGTGCAGCTCTTTGCTCCTATGGCAGAGAGCTGAAGGAGAGAACAAAACCAGAAGAAATGGAAGTAGAGTTCGAAAAGATCAAGCGTCATCCTCCACAAGAGATTATGGACGTTTTCAAAAGCAGCTATGATACGCTCACCGACCACGAGAGTAACATATTTTTAGATATTGCTTGTTTCTTTAAAGATGAACATTTAGACAAAATCTTGCGAATTCTGGAAGGTTGTGGTTTCTTTCCTCACGTTGGAGTTAACCGTCTTGTTGATCGGTCTCTATTGATGATATCAGAGAACAGAAAGGTGGAGATGCATAATTTGATACGAGATGTTGGTCGGGAAATCGCCAAAACAGAAAATAGTCACATTGCGAGAATGTGGGAACCGTCAAGCATCAAGTCAGTACTAGAAGATGATGAACCTAAGGTACTACTGAGTCAAATATGAATAATATAGAAACCCTCTTCATCAATCTGACAATCTGACCCTCTTTTTTATGTTTTTTTGTAGGAAACTGAATTTATTGAAGGAATATTTCTTGACACGACAAACATAAACGTTTTTGTTAATCCTAATGCATTTGAGAATATGTATAATCTTAGGCTGTTGAAGATTTACAGTTCAAGCTCTCAAGAACTTTATCTCCCTAAGGGGCTAGAATCTCTGCCTTATGAGCTCAAACTACTTCACTGGGAATACTATCCGTTGCAATCCTTGCCTCAAGATTTCGATCCGAGACACCTTGTTGAAATCAATATGCCTTATAGTCAGCTTCAATATCTCTGGACAGGAACCAAGGTACAATTGTTTTTTTTGGTTCACTCTTACATTTTTTATTGATTTACTTTGTGTTTCATTGTGTTTTACAGAGTCTAGCGAAGTTGAGGATAATAAATCTTAGTCATTCTCAGAAACTAGTTGAAGTTGATGAACTCTCGAAAGCTTGTAGTCTTAAGGAGATCGTTCTAAAAGGTTGCACAACTTTGGAGCGCACCCCGCGCACTGATCAGCTAAAGAATCTTCAACTTCTTGATCTCTCTTGTTGCACGAGAATCAAACGTACAGAGGTCATAGAGATGATCAAACCATTGGATGTAGGAGGACTGAGAGAAATAGAATCTGGATCAATGGTGTTCTCCACTTAAGGCAAGACTGGTTAACACATAGAGGTTTTGAGACTACAAAATTTTAAAAGCTTTTATGTTGAATACCTTTGCGTCGCACCAAAATTTAAGCTTGATAGATAGAATTCTAAATGGATTAGGGAAACAAGTGAAAACGCTGTTCAATATTTAATATATGCTAATAACGGACGGTTTTAGAAGATTATATAACTTGTTTTCCTTGGGATTTATTCGGATTGTATTTTTACTCTGTTTATGCTCTTTTTCTTTTTGTTGTCGTGAAAGACAAGCAACTGTTACTTCCTAAATAGAAAACCCTAATTTTGTCGATAAGTCCAATGGAATCAACCATCTTTATCCTGGCAGGATCCTCAGACTCAAGAATATGAATTATAAGTCCAAAAGATAATACATTTACAAAAGCTAACTAATCAATTGCAAGATTCTTTTGCTGACCCGAAAAGAGTAACAAAGTCATATATACCAGCTGTTAATGCACCAATTCGTATTGATGTTCAACAAGGACACAATCAAGTTGCTACAGTGTCTAGAGCACTTCTAAAACGTGGTAGACCAATAGGTTCGAAAGATAAGAACCCTCAGAAATTAAAGAAAGGTGCTGAGAATGAATATGAGGCTAAGGAAACCCTGACATGGCCGAGGAGCCTAAGGTATCAAACAATGAGGCTTGGGACGCTAAGCTTCAGGGTACTGAAGGTCTTGATAATAATGAGATCTCAATAAATTATGCCATGTCTGGTACATAATGGAACATAAGAATGTCGACATTGATGATATATTTGCATACAAGGTAGCACTTGAATTAATGGATTTAAACGATGATCATGAAACCACGTCTATTTATTAGTGCACTCAACGATCAGATTGGATTAAATGGAAAGAAGCTATAAACGTGGAGTTAAATTCTTTAAAGAAAAAAATGTTTTTGGTCCAATAATTGTGACACCTTATGATGTAAAACCAGTGGGATATAAATGGGTCTTTGTGAGGAAAAGAAATGAACATGGTGAAATCGTGAGATATAAAGCACGGCTAGTTGCACAAGGATTCTCAGAGAGATCAGGAATAGATTATGGGGAGACATACTCCCATGTGGTGGATGCTAATACTTTTCGATTTTTAATAAGTCTGGCTATAAGAGAGAAATTAGACTTGCGGTTAATGGATGTAGTAACTGCATATTTATATGGTCCACTGGTAGTGATATTTATTTGAAAGTACTAGAGAGTATTGAATTACCAAATGCAAAAGGTTCTCGAGAACAACATTGTATAAAGTTGAATAAGTCACTTTATAGATTGAAACAATCGGGTCGAAAGTGGTACAATAGACTAAGCGAGTACTTAGTGAAACAGGGCTATAAGAATGACCCGATCAGCCTGTGTATATTCATAAAGAATTTGACAAGAGCTTTGTGATAATTGCAGTATATGTTGATGACCTGAATATCCTATGAATTTCTGGAGAAATTTCCCAAACAATTGAATATCTAAAGAAAGAATTTGAGATGAAAGATCTAGGAAAAACAAAATTTTGTTTGGGATTACAGCTTGAGTACATTAAATATGGAATCCTTGTGCATCAAAAGGCATATACAAAAAAAGGTACTCAAACGTTTTAATATGGACCAGTCTCACCCATTGAGTAGCCCAATGGTCGTGAGATCCCTTGGTCTGGACACAGACTCGTTTGGTCCTAAGAAGGACGATGAAGAAGTCCTTGGTCCCGAGGTGGCTTATCTCAGTGCCATAGGAGCTTTAATGTATCTGGCGAGCCATACAAGGCCAGATATATGTTTTACCGTGAATTTATTATCTAAATTTAGCTCATGTCCGATCCAAAGGCACTGGAACGGGACCAAACATATTCTACGTTACCTACAATGAACGAAAGACTTGGGTCTATATTATACTAACCAGTCCAAAGAAGGATTAGTTGGTTTTGCTGATGTAGGTTATCTCTCGGATCCACATCATATGCTCGATCTTAGACAGGCTATGTGTTTACACACGGTGGTACTGCTATATCTTGGCAGTCCATGAAGGAAACCATTGCAGCCACATCGTCCAATCATGCCGAAATATTAGCCATACATGAAGCCAGCCGTGAGTGTGTTTGGTTGAGGTCCATGACCCAACATATCAGAGCCGACAGTGGGATTTCCAAAGGGAAGGATGCACCAACCATCATGTACGAGGACAATACAGCATGCATAGCTCAACTTAAAGACGGATACATCAAAGGAGATAGGACGGAACACATCCTGCCGAAGTTCTTCTTTACACATGAGTTGCAGAAAAATGGTGAGGTCCAAGTACTACAAGTCCGTTCATGTGAGAATTCAGAGCCAATATGTTTACCAAATCACTTTCGACCTCGACGTTCAAGAAGCTTACGCATCAGATTGGGATGCTTCAACTGAAAGACCTTTATTGAGGTACAAATCAAGGGGAGTAATACATGTTGTACTTTTTTTTTTCACCATGGTTTTATCCCTTTGGGTTTTACTGGTAAGATTTTAATGAGGCAACATCCAAAACGTATTACAAGCTCTTAACGGTTATAACATTCAAAGGGGAATGTTATGAACCGATTAGTGAATGAAATAACCAAATAGTCAATTTCCTTTTTACTTAGGCGGTTTATTTTTTTCTTATTGATTTAGGATTTATACTATTTCCATTTATCTATGACGGTTTATCTATCTTGAAATTCCATATATAAAAGACACATTATGTTATGAATAATCTAATTCCCCATATTTTCACAAAAAAAAAAATTTGTATGGTTCTGGTTAATTGTCCTAAAATATTTAATATTTGAGTTAGTTTCCTTAGAAAAATTGTAGAGCAATAAGAATAGTTTTTCTCAACTGAGGTATATTAGAGTATTTTCAGCATACACAAACAACAAAATTCTGAATTAGATCTCATCTTGTGAATTTCTCTTTTGTTTTTCTTTTTTCTTCTTTTTTGAAACATCCGCTAGTTTAGTTCATCAAAGCAAGTTCTCAAGACTTTTTTTTTTTTTTTGAATAATATGTAAAATTTATTCAGAAAAAGTATTTGTTACAGACATAGCTACTTGAAAACAGAGAGATTATAAAAACATAGTGTTTTTCTCTTAAGCTCTATCGAGTTGTAAGCCAGACTTGAAGAATGGCTCCATATCGTCGGGTTCATTTTGAGATCAACAAGAGGCATTGATTTCTAATCTGTCTGTCGATGACTCTGATCATAGCAGAGGGCAGTGTTGGTGGAGCACCATGGCGACGGTTATTTCGTTCTCTCCAAACTGAGTAGAGAGTCACTTGGAAGCTATATCGCAAGAGATAGAGCTCTAACTTCGGAAGGGAGGGGTCTGATAAAAGTGCAGTGACATCTTGCCATCGGGATGAAGATCGAGAGGGAAAGAGCTTGCAAGTCAGGTTTAGCCAAATCTCCTTGGAGTATCTGCAATCAAAGAAAAGATGTTCTCTTGTTTCAAGTTGGTGTTGACACAAGATGCATCCTGGATTTGTTACGTTTCCCCAGATGAGCATTCTGTCTCCAGTGGAAATACGGTTATGCATAGCAAGCCAAGACATGAAACTGTACTTTGGTGTTGAGAAAGAGAACCACACGTTTTTGTGCCAGTTTACTTGCGGTTTTGCAGTTCGTAGAAGAGACCATGTTCTTCTTGTATCAAATTTGGCTTTAAAGATATCTGTGTTATGCTTCCACATCACAACATCTTCGCTCACACTCATCTTACTCCGTTGTTTATTCAATGCCTCCTCAATCATAGTATATAGATCATATCTATGTCTGCGAGGACGTCGCAACATAGCAGATTCTACCGTGGCGGACAGAGAGATACCCATATCGATGCATCCCCTTGCTCCCACGAGTTCATATAGACGTCCCAAATCAGACCACACATCAAACCAGAAGGAAGTACCTCGCCCATTCCTTACATCTATACGATGAAAATCTTTTGCCTTATCTCGATACTTCAAGAGCTTCTTCCACACCCATGATCCCAAGGTAGATTTTTCCCGTACTGCCCAGAAAGATTCTCCCTTGAGTAAATATTCTTTAATCCATCGTGCCCAAAGAGAATGAGAAGAAGTGGCTCTCCATATCAGCTTCAGACAGCAAGTAACATTTACTTCTTTCAGTGGTCGAAGACCAAGACCCCCTTCATTTGTCTTGAGCGTAACTACATCCCAAGCAATCTTTGCTCGCTTTGTATTTAGCTCAGGTCCAGACCAGAGAAACGCAGAGCATATACTATTGATCTCTTTCAGGCACGCTCCCGGGAGACAGAACGAAGACATCCAAAAATTTGCGATGCTCATTAGGACAGATTTGATGAGCTGCAATCTTCCTGCCATTGATAAGAAACGATTTGTCCAGAGACTGATACGTTTCTTTATCTTCTCAATGAGAGTTTGGTAATCACTTTTACCCATTCGCTTTGTCAAGAGGGGGAGCCCAAGATATCTAACAGGCAACATGCCAACTTCAAGGTGAAACTGGTCGTGAATAGCTTGTCTCTTGTCCTCTTTCATACCACCGCAGTAGATTGTAGACTTCTCAACACTCATCAGCAACCCGGAGATGTGTGCAAACTTGTCAAACACGTCTAGGACACTCTGTATTGATGCGAATTACCATCCGAGAAAACAAGGATGTCATCTGCAAAACTCAAATGTGTGAGGCTCAGGTTCTTGCATTTAGGATGGTAGCCAATTTTGTGCTCAGCCGCAGACTTATCAAGCAATTTAGACAGTACGTGCATACTGATAACGAACAGGTAGGGAGAGAGAGCACATCCCTGTCTCAAGCCTCTATCACTCCTGAAAAAACCTGCCAATTCACCGTTCACTTGGACAGAGAAAGATGGAGTGGTCACGCAGAGTGAAACCCAATGAATGAAATTTGGAGGAAGCCCCATAGCCGTCAAGGTATTGAAGAGAAAGGTCCATTCAACTGAATCGAAAACCTTTGAGATATCAATTTTTATCGCACATCTTTCTGAGATTGAGTCCTTATGATAGTCTTTTACAAGCTCTGTAGCAAGAAGAAGATTCTCAATGAGGAGTCGGTCCTGTACAAAGGCAGATTGATTGAGGCTGATGAAGTGAGGCAGAAGCTTCTTGAGGCGATTAGCTATGATCTTTGAGATCACTTTGTAGAGAACATTACAGAGTGAGATGGGGCGATAATCCTTCATTGTTTTTGCTCCTGTTGTTTTCGGAATAAGGGCGAGGATGGTAGTGTTAACACCTTTAGGCAGAAAACCCTTCTCAAAGAAACTCTTGATCGCCATGACAAAATCAGCTCCAATAATAGGCCATGATGCCTTGTAAAATTATGTAGTATAGCCGTCTGGCCCCGGTGATTTCTCATTAGGCATCGCGAACAGCACTGTCTTGATCTCATCAGAAGTAACTTCCTTGGTTAGATTCTCCTTTTCCATATCAGTACACTGGTAGGATAGGAGATTTTGAAGTTCGGCTACCTCAATACCCTCATAGCTTTCTGGCCTGTGCTGCAGAAACTCACGAAAGTGCCTCTCTGCCTCAATTTTAATTTCCTCCTGCGAAGTTACTATAATACCAGTGGGACATTTTATCTCCTTTATGGTGTTTGCAATTTCACGCATTGTTGCACCCCGATGGAATACTTTGTTATTCCTATCACCAACATCTAGCCAATGCATCTTCGACTTCTGCTTGAGAAAGCTTTCCTCTAGGCCAGAAATAAAATCCCATCTCTTATACGCAGTACTCTCACCCTCCATGTTCTGATCACTTGGATTTCTCATGTTCTCTTCTTGCTTAAGACACAAATCTTCAAGAGAAGCTTTAGCCTTGACCGATAGGTTCCCTAGTTTCTTCTTCCCCAAGTCACGGATCACCGGCTTTAATCCCTTGAGCTTTTTAGAAAATCTGTGCAGAGAAGATGTAGAGAGGAATATGGGTTCAGTTGACTCCCAATACTGACCCACTGCCGGGGAAAACTCCTCCAAATGTGTAATTGCATTAACAAACTTAAACGGTCTTTTAGGACGGCCAAGCTCTGATTTGATTTGTATGCGACAGCGGAGATGATCAGAGCATCCCCCACTTTCAAATACAGCGTATGACTGAGGATCAGCAGCTAACCAGTGGTCATTGAAGAGAGCCCGGTCTATCTTCTTCGATATAAGACCCTCTGATCTCTTATTACACCAAGTGTAATGAGGTCCATGCGCTGGCAAGTCCAAGAAGGAGCAATATTGCACGACTTCATTAAATTCTCTCATTCCTTGAGTAACCATAGGAGCAGTCTCATGAGAAGAATGATCCTCCATATCCAAAGTTTCATTAAAATCACCAACCACTATCCAAGGCTTATGTCGAATAATAGGTGAATCTTGGTGTAGTTTCAGGTCCTTCCAAAGTTCCTTTCTTTCTTCTGCATCGTTAGAGGCATACACAATGGAATAGAAGAATTCCTCTGCTCCCTCTATCGATATGGATACTGTGATGATCTGCCCACTTTTGAAAAAAGGTGTTACACGAACATCCGAGCTCCACACAAGCCAAATTCTCCCCAGCGTATTGAACTCATAGTTTGAAATCGTACTCCAGTCTCTGAAAACTGTAGATAAGATTCTCTCACTTTTGCTCTCCTTTACTCTTGTTTCCAACAACCCTCCAAATTTGAAATCTTTGCCTTGAACCCAACTCTTCACAATCGAATTCTTCTTTTTTTGGTTGAAACCTCGAATATTCTAAAAGAAACTCGACATATTAAAGATTTTTGGTAGTTCGTTTCCTCCCTGCAGTACTTGCTAAGTTGCTTGTACTTTGGGACTTCACTTCTGATGCGGTTCTGGTTGTACTTTTCAAGTGTCGTGTAGATACTCTCCGAGCATTCTGACCATCTCCTATCTCCTGTTTTGATTTCTCTATATTGTTATGCTTTTCAGCATCCCCACGGGATTGATCCTCTAGTATCCCCCCCTCTTCACTATCTTCTTCAGTATGTGAAACAGTTCCAGACTCCTCTTGTTCATTCTCCAGAACGGCAAACCCGGAAGGCGAGCTAGTGATGCTGTCCTCCTTTGTTGCTTTCAATGTTGAACGACCTTGCTTAGTTGGTGATACATTTGACCAGTTTTCCTTGTCTGTATCAGTCAACTTATTCAACTGGGCTTCTGCAACTTCCTCTCTCTCTTTACCCACTTCCTTCTGCTTACTTCCTCCATCTCCTTTCTCACCTACTACCTCCACTGTTTTCTCCACATCACTTGTTGCTACTGTCTCAGTTAGTATTGCTTCTCCAACACTGTTTGTCTCCTCATCTCCTTCGGGTACAATGGCCAAAACAGAGGATGCTTCAGTCATTTCAGTGATCGGTTTCTCTTGATTAGATTCTTCACCAACCGTCTCCATTGCTCCATCTGTCTTTTTTAACAAACGAATTTTTTTACTTCCACAAGTTTTCCCCGAGTGGCCCCATTTGGTACAGATATTGCACTTTGGTGGTAGCCAAGGGTAGACAAAAGTAACATCAGCTTCAACTCCTAGTTTTGACCTGAAGTGATGAGATTTCGGTAGCTCCTTCGTCACATCAACTTCTATAAATACTTTTGCTTCCTCGAAGCTCTTACAGAGAATTGTATCTGGATGCAATCTTGTAGGCTTCCCCACTGCACTAGCGATGAATCCCAAACCCTTCCATGAGAACATTTGTCTTGGAACGTGTTTTAAGACAACCCACATGGGTATCGTTGTGATCTCCACCACTTCCTCCTCCTCTTCCGGAGACCACTTTGATACAACCATGGGGATATTTGCTATGTTCCACATTCCGCGTCGCAGGGTCCGAGCACGTATATTCGCATCCTTTATTCTGAACTTTACGGTAGTCGAATCTACTTCAAATACTTCTATTCTTATAGATTGATTACCCAAAGGCCAAATTTTGTTCACAATGGCATGAATCTTTGCAACGTGAGGTGCAGTATCCATGAATTTCCCTTCAATTAGATCCTCCCATAGAGGTACCATGTTTTCGATTACTCCATCCGGAACCTCAACAAAATTCTTCCCTTCTTCTGAACCATACTGCAGAACGTGTTCTGTCAAAACAGAGCCCGATTGAGCCATAGCGACCCACGACGGCTTCTTTACCCCCTTGACTGGATTGCTCGCGCTGTCTTTATCCCCCAACGGCGGAAATTCAGCTAAGTCCGGCGCCGGAAGCGGCCCGGCCATCGATGACGTGAGTAGAAAACCAGAAAACCCTAATCGCTCCAAAATCTCCCTTGCCACGTCAGCAGAGAATCACCCTCCCACTTTTTTTTTTCTCCAATTTTTATAAGTTCTCAAGACTTTCTAATCTCTTCACTGGAATCCTGGGTCTCTTCACAATAAGTGTTATAAGTCTAGCTTTCAAGAGGTCCTTGTCTCTTCTATGAAGCTCCTCGCCAAATGCTCGGAGAGCTAATGGAATCCTTGGTCTCTTCACAATAAGTGTCATAAGTTGTGCATGTTTTCCTATAAGTTTCACTAACTTTCCATACACTTGTTTGTAGTTCTCCTTGAGATCATCTTGTAGTTCTTCAGCAGTTTTTCCTTTTGGGAATCAGAAGATGTACTTACTTCATTTTGGTGTACCTCAGATGCAACAAGGTTGGTTACAAATTTACAATTCTCTCCAGTGGCAGGTGCATAGGTAGATTAAAATCCTCCAAAAACAAGTCCTGTGATATTTTCTGTGGACGATGGTGTTTATCTTATCCAGTTCCAGCTAGATATAGCTCTTTCAGGTTTGGTGTGAAATACTCCATTTCCTAGAGTTCTTGGCAAACTGATAGTTCAAGAACTTCAAAAGATTATAAATGAAGCAGACTTTCATGATACTAAAACTAGTATTTAATCTTTTACACTTATCTCTCACACGCTCACTCCAACAGATATTCAAACAGTTGGGGGTTATTGGTTCGAGTAGTTTAATGGATTTTGAAATTCTTTTCAATCTAGAAATCTTTGACAAATCTATTGATTCTAAAATCAAATAAATAGATTTCCAGAATCAATGATATAGATTTCAAAATAAAAATAAATGGATTTACCATTGAAGTTCTAGTTATGGCTTCTTCAAACATATACTCCGACAATAAGTTTTACAAGATCTAATTCATGTTTAATGTATAAATTTGACAAAAGCAGTTTAAGAACCTATCAAAACAATCGTGAAGACATTGCTAAGTTTGACAAAATATAATTTTTTTTTCATTTGATAGTGTTTCTTCTTGATATGTGATTGCTTCTATTATTTGTTACACAGTAATTCACTATGTTTGTATGATGGACACGTTTCGTGCCAACTCGTTTGATAGTGGAGACTTCAATAAGAAAACTCCACCACTTTATCTTTTTTCGCAGCCACCGTTTTAGTTGCCGGAATCACAATAGAATAATAAAATTATATCAACTGACGCTTAATTAGGGCACAAAATATAAAAAAATATGAATAACACAAATCCAATCAAAATAACAACGTTTCAGTTAATATTTGTTCCTTTGTATTTTACTCTTATAATTATTTATAAATCCACTCAAATCCATATTTAAATCAAATCCGTAAACAAATATATATTATTGAATAATACATGATTCTAAAATCTATTTTTAAATCATAGAACCAATAACATTAGATTTTAAATTCGATTTTAAAAAATAGAACCAATAACACTAGATTTGACTTAGATTTTCAAATTCATTAAAATATATGAACCAATAACACCTTTTTTTTTGTTTTTACAGACAAAACAGAGCACGACTTAAGGACAGAGACATAAAGCAACATCCAACTCAAGTTAATATCCCATTTCTTCTTGTCCAAGACTACATTAATATTCCGAGAAGGCGAATTAGTTGCAGGCATGCGTTCTCTGTCTTCTCATGGTGCATCAAAATCTCAAGTGGTCGGTTCTGAAATAACACATGGGTTTTGGAGTGGTTACAACTTGCTTTTAAACCCTTTGTCCCATCCCGAGACTGCTTTCTTAGAATTGATCCTTGTAACCGAGCTTTTCATTTCAATCTTCCCCAGAATCTGGATTCAATATAACCTTAACCCTCTTCTCAACTGATCAAAAAAACTCGTTCTTCCCCAGAGACGAACAAATATACTTTCGCCTGGTCTGAGTTCATCTCCCCTTGAACTTCCATCAGCGCCTGAACCATTGTCTTTTGGTACTGCGTCAGCCTTTGCATCGCTAACACCATTATCAGGTTCACAAACCAATTGATTTGCTTCAGCGTTTGCATGCCAAGAACCGTTATCAGATTCACAAACCAAACTGAAACCGCACTTCAGCACCTCACATTTTGCATCCTCAGAAGTACCATCTGTGACTTCAAATCTGATGGAGGCTTTAGTAGGAACACGCCTCATCTCACCGTTGAACAAACTGGTGAAACCAATAAAGACGTGGGTAGACTTGATCCTGCATTGTTGTTGATTGTCTGTCTCGGATAAATCTCCGATATGGAAATTGAAGAAGCTAGAAGACTTCTCGACATTGTTCAACTCACATATGCATTTTACCATGAAGTTGTTGTTTTGGATTTTGTAGTTTTTAAATGAGACAACAGCACATAAAGCTATGCCAACAAACCCATTGTCACGCAGATATGGAGGCAGCTCTCGCTCTAACACAGCTCCAGAAGCTTTGTTATCGAACCATGCAGGAACTACACTTCCAGGAAAGCAAGTGGCAGCCAAAGTTTCAAAAGCAAGACCCTTCATAGTAAACAAAATATAACATAATTATTAAAAGATCAAAAATATAATATAAACTCTATAATTTAATACACGATAAATTAATAAATTTATCTATAATATAAAATATAACATAATTTAATAAGATAATAATTACAACATGAGAAATTTCCAAGTTATAAATAGAAAAGAAAAAGTAAAAGAGTGGAGCTAGAGCGGGAGAAATACCTTGTTGTGGCGATTCAATGCATCTGATGAGATCCGGGTCTTATTGTGAACATAGCATATTATTTCATTTTTTGCGACGTGCTCCAGTTTCTCGCAGTTGGTGAAGATAAATGAGGAAGGACCCTTCTCCGTTGGCAAAAGTAGAGCTAAAGGACTCGCTACTGTTTTTAGCGAGATGCAACCATGTGCATTTAAGTACTGAAGATTAGGTGGCAGCGTTAAAAGAGATGTGAGATTCTTGCAATACCTCAAGTCCATCCATTGCAAGTTATAGAGTTTACTGATGCAAGGTTGCAGGCTTTTGATCATATCATTTCTGCTTAAGCACAGACGCCGCAGCATGGATAGGCCATTCATCTCGAGTTGATCTTGAAGTGGCTTTTCAACTGAGGTCCCATCAAGTAGTAAAATCTGTAGATTTTCCATGGTCACCTTAATTTTAGGAAAAGTCCTAAGCCTTGAACAACCAGAGAGCATAAGTTCTTCAAGAGCCTTCAACTTGTCGAGACAATCCGGAAGAGACTCCAACATTGTGCAGTTTTTCAAGTTCAACAACACAAGTTTCTTGAAGTTCTGGATGGTCGGAGGAAGAGTGGAGATTATAGTGCCATCTAAATGAAGAAATTCAAGATTATTGGAAATCAGCTCAAATTTGTTAAAGCTTGAGCAACCACTGAGGATGATCGTGTTGAGAGAGATTAAGTTCAGCTTTTCTGGCAGAGAGGAGAGCGTTGTGCATCCTCTGAGGTTCAGAAAAACAAGTTTTTTCATATTTCCCATATCTTCTGGCAACTTTTCCAGACTCGTGCAGCCTTTAAGATTCAGTCTTCGAAGATCAAACGCCTTCGACAATGCTGACAGGTCAGTCAACTTAGTTGAATGGCTTAGATCCACCCATTTCAATCGGGGCAGTTCCTGTAATAGTTTATACGATAACGGTAAAGTTTAACATTTTACCGAAAGAAGGAAAATGTTTGTCACTTGTCAGTACCATATGTAATACTGTATATGGGTTTGAACTCAATCAATGACTGTAGGATACCAATAATAGAGTATATGAATATACATGGATGTTAATAAATATGTTGGGATTACATATTAGATCCATTAGGGATATTCACAAGTATTAACCAATTTTCAAAAAACAAAATCCTATTTTTTTTTTTTAAAAAGATTGTTTCCCTTATATTGTCTATAGCCATTTTTATAACACTGGTCCTAACTAACTACCATATCAAAAGATACATGTATATCTATTCTAACAAAAATACTACGCTACATGTTTTGGTTAAAAAGATTAATATTTTTTTTTCTAAAACACATGTATGTGAACATTGATTTTCATTGGATACATCCAAGATCATAGACCAATGAAGTATGAAAATGCTCGTAAAGACACACCTTAACAGCTCCCCAAACACGTTCGATCTTCTTATTGTAAGGCAGCCTGAGATCAATAAGATTTTTTGGGTTGAAGTCTGATGGAAGCTCCTCCAAGTCAAAGTTATCCCAGTGGAGATATCGAATCTTTTCGAAGGGGAAATCAAGTCTTTCGGGCAAGTATACTTTACAGTTCTCTGGAAAGTGAGAGTCATAGATTTTGAGGTACCGCAGATTCATTGGGTTGAACTTTTCGGTAAATCTTTCACGGTCTACTGGTATTCCTTTTGTTTCTGTGCATGTGTCTAGAAAAATACCTCTCACATATTTTGTTTCCTGGTAACAAATCATAACATAAAGAAGTTAGCAGAGTGCATAAGAAGTATTTATAGGACTTGAGATCATTTCATGTACCTGCTGAACGGCATCTCTTAGAATTGCAGTAGTTTTCCTATGATCACACATTCTTTCCCCGGACCTAATTTCTTTGCCAAATGCACATAGTAGATTGTGCATCTCTATTTTTCCCCCAGAGATACAAACGAAAAACTTTTCAGCAAGCTTTTTAACAACATCACCACATTCAGAATCCAGTAAACACTTTACGTAATTTTCTTCCTCTGATCTGAAGAAACAAGCTATGTCGAGAAACGCATCCTTCTGCTGAACAGTGAGTTCTTCATAACTGATTCTTAATTCTCTACTGATATTAACATTGCACTTGTATGGCAGGTTTTCTAGTCTCGTCGCCCATTCAGCCTCATCTTTCCCATTAAGCTCCTTTCCAAGTTCCACGAGGGCTAGTGGATTGCCTCCAGCATAATCCACAAACTTTTGGGTCAGCTTGGGAAAGTTCCCGGTGGTACTAGAGACTCCACCTTTAAAGGCATGATCCTTAAAGAGCTGCCAGGCATCTGTATCGTTCATAGGAGGGACAACATAAATTTCGGGAAACAATTCTGCTATCGATGACTTGTCGCGCGTTGTAATGACAATCTTGCTCCCCTTCCTAATCCGTCTTCTGTTGTGGAGTAAAAACTCTATGTGCTTCTTCTGGCTTACATCATCCAAAACAAGAAAAATTTTCTTTGAGAAAATTTTAGCCTCGTCATTTAACTCTTGACCTTTCAGAAGCTCGGACTCCAGATAATGATGCCCTCTCAGTTGGACCATCTCACGAATGTTCGAGATAATCTTGTTAAACACATACCTGTCGCTATAATTGTCGAAATACATTTTAGCGAGAGTAGTTTTACCAATCCCAGGCATCCCGACAATTCCAACAATTTGAGTTTGGTCGCAACTAAAATCTATCATTTCTGCCAGTTGCTTTATGCGGTGATTCATGGCATCATCAAATAAAGACTTTTCAGAGGAACTACTGCTACCAGAAGTTACCGGTGATATCTCCCTAGAAATCACATTGTGTAAGCTTGGTAGTCGATCTAGCACTTCCTTGACCGAGGAAACGATCTCTTGAATGAGCAACCTCTCGTTACTACAATACAAGTGAGATAAACTAAAATAAGATTCTAGGATAAGAGACAAGATTAAATGATGAATCAAAAAATAGTTTTTCTTGTTTTTTCTTTTAAATACCTATAGTTCTTCAAAAGCAAGCCAATATTGCCTGTCGCAGACTTTAAAGCCGCGGTCCAAATGGGCAGAGAAGATGGATTATGTTGACTTTCTACATATACCTTACAGCCAAAACTTCCGTATGGACTTCCTACATCCTTTGGGGTCACGTTAAAGAAGATTGGGATGACTCTAAGTTTTCCTTGTTTCGCTTGTTTCATTACCTCAACAAGCTCGTTCAGACACCACTTCGACTCAGCGTACTGGCTTGAAAAGATTGGTAATGCGATTTGTGATTGCTGGATTCTAGTGAAAATGACATTCTGGCTTTCGCTCGGGGTCTCTTTGTTGTCTATGTAGTAGTTGATTTCAGCCTGCTTGAAAGCACCCTCCAGATGGCTAATGAAGTTATTGCGCAGATCTTGCCCGCTAAAACTGATGAACACTTGCCATTGTTTAGAGACTACTTGGGAAGAGGAGGGAAAATCAGCCATTGCAAAGTTTTTTGGTTGCAAGATGCACTAACTCTGGATCAATTCAATTAAGACCCTTCAATTAATCATCTACTGTTTATGATGGTCAACTTCATCAAATTTATATTTTCTTATTATCTCAACTGCGTTTCATCACGACCCAGTAATTAATGAATTATTGAAATAAACTTAATCAATCATCTATACCCGGTCTTTTAATATTGAATTTATTAGACTATGGTTAAGATCTAATCCGTTATACATAACACAATACACTAGTTTAGTTTTGAATCATTAGAACTATGGTTAGATCTAATTATTACTCAATTACGAAGACTATTACATACTATATAAATTACATAATGGCATTTATTTCTACTTATATATTATATACTTTTACGGACCCAAACAAATTTTTACCTAGGTCAAGGTATTTTAGATATATAAATATTCTTTATGAATAACTTTTACTAGTTCATCAAATTTTATACTTTTTCTTCTTTTACAGTTTTACTAGTTAAGAAGTGAAATTTTATTCATTAATAAAAGTTATAAGACCCACATTTATAAGTAATAAAAATGTTGATGTTCTTACATAGGTATACTCTTGAAGAACTAATAGAAAGTTGATATCTTCTTAATTATATAATGAAAGATTATACTACTGTTATCATGTAAATAAAACATATATATTTTACTAGAGTTTGTCCGCCCTACAGACAGAAATTTATAATAAAACTATTTTATTATGTTGAACAGTGTTTATCTTCTTGTTTAAAAACTAATTTTAAGTTTCACACTTAGAGTTTTGACCCAAAAATAGTATTTATGATATAAGATAATTCTATTTGTAGTAGTTCTATAATGGTGTGGTGATTTTGTAGTAGTCGTTTGATGATGTTGCGATTTGTTTAAAATGAGGAATGTATTATTTGAACAGTCGCAACATTTTTGAGAGTCACATATTTAGTTACCATTAGGAATTCTATAATGTATGTGAGAAAATACATTTTACGGACAGGCTAATAGAGATATGATTAAATATAAGAACTTGTTTAGTGAGGTTCGTATGAACGTTTTAGCCTATCTTCTTTTTTTTTTGAACAAATGCCTATCTTCTTAAATCAAAATTCGAGAAAGTGTGTATATTCACCGGATTTTTTTCTTACAACTTTATGCCTTGAACACTTGCACCATTTAAGTGATTTTGATAGGAGATCTCGAAAGTTATAAAGGAGGAAATTGGATGTAGAGAGTTTTGCTTACATATGGCCGGTCCGCGGTACAGCAAGATGTGATGTATTAGTTTTTTTCCGTGATATAATTTGTGTGTAAATTTTCTTTTATTTTCATTTAGTTGTGAGTGTGATTATGCTAAACAATCAGTGATGTCGATCTATATCAAAATTTAGTTATAAAAGTAAAAGCGATATGTGGGCATATTCAGTATTATCGCTGATTTGATTCAGAGTTGTAAAACTTTATAGTGTTATAATACTTTTAACACTTTTCTAAATTTAAACATTGAACATTATAAATTAAATCGATCAAATCTAACACAATAGAGAAACCTTGTTAAACCATGGATCATGAAGGATATTTTTGGATCTTATGGAGCAGAAAGTTGAGTGTCAATCTCTTATTCTTCCTCTTTAGCCAAAAAAGGAGCATAGATATTTTATATATTATGTTTTTATCAAATGAGAGTTTCTCTGCTCTTTTTATCAATAAGAGCATGAGAAATCAAATATAATTATAATTTAGATTTAAATATATATATCTTATTATATAAATTTTGGTTCTTCAAAGTTAATAGTTGCACATGTCAGTTATATAATTAGGATTATGACATGTGTTAAATAACAATTTTTTTTAAAAAACTAAACCAAAAGAATTTTAAAAGTTAGTTTTCATTTTTTCAAAAAGTCTTAAATAAAAAAACTGTAAAGAAACAAATATTTTCATATAAATAATTATTTAATAATATATTTTTTAAACATGGGTTTAAAATAATTATAAGATACAGAAAATGTTGTAAGATCATTTTTCTTTAAGATTTTAGAAAAGGAAAATTACTATCAAATAATATTTGTAATTATATTTTTCTAAAATTTAAAAATGGAAAATTACTATTAAATAATATTTATTATTAATTCTAAATAAAGTTACTATTAAATAATTTAATTATTAAATCATTTTTTTTTGGTTTTTCAAAGTTAGTAATTATTAAGATCGCGACACAAGTCAATTATATATTTAGAACTAGATTTTCAACTCGCGCTATGCGCGAGTCTATATTAATAATTAGTATCATTGTATACTAATATTAAGATAATATGCATTTTATATGAAACTTTATTCAATGTGTGCTTTATTATTGTTCATATTTAGACTTTTATACCATTATATTCTTTAATAACTAATATTTAGATATCTTCTTGTTGACCCAAAAAATATCTTATTTTGTGAATGTAAATTTGTTGTATATTTATAAATGTGTTTAAATTTTTTAATAATATTTTTATAAAATTATATTAACTGTTATAGTCATATTAATTAATATTACACTATAATAATTATTTATTATATTTTTATCTATCTTTCTATTTGAAGGACATACAAAAATTAATGCAGATGCACAATATCTAACTTTACTTTGTATTTACCAAATTTTTACAATAAAATTATAACTATTATATATTTTGTGCATATGTAATTGAAATATTCATTTTTAATTCTATTGAATGCATATCTGGTAGTATTATTTTAGGGTTGTTCCATAAAAATGTTTTTTTATTAGCTTAATGAATATTTTGATTATTATTCTTGAAAATATTTATGTAAAAATTTTATTCAAATTTTAATTTTTGATTAGTAAATAAATATGTTAATTCATTTGATTGATAAAAGTCAGTTTGAAACAACATAGATAAACGCTTTGAAAACACATAGATAAACTACATGTTTAACAATATATGACCTTACATAAGTTTTTTTGTTTAATTTCATTTCTTTTGTTTTAAAAATTATCCTTGTCTTATTTTTATTTTACTTTGAGATAAATAATTTTCTGACATTTAATATTTAAATATAAAATTAAAATGCTGATATTGTATATTATTGCCATGAATTTTTTAAATTATATGTGAACACTATAAATAATATTATCCTAAGATTTACTTTCTATTATTTCATTATTTTTCCTTTTTTACTAAATTTAATACTGACTTCTTTTTTTTAGGAAATAGCATCAATTTTTAAATCATATGTTTTTCAGTATGTAATTAAAATTGCTTTAGATTCTTATTTTTTTATCATTTAAAATAATTAAAATCAAACTGATTTTAATTATTTTTCTTTTTTACTAAATCTAATATTGATTTCCTTTTTATGTTGAAAGAAACATTTTTGAAAGTCTTGAAATTTTGTAAGATGATATCTAAAAGGTAATTTGGCATATTTTTGGTGCTTTAAAATAATATGTGGACATTCTCAATTATTTTGTGCAACAAATTATATATAATATATATATTTTGAATATTGTCAGTAGCATATAACCTATACT
This sequence comes from Raphanus sativus, assembly GCF_000801105.2. Taxonomy (NCBI): domain Eukaryota; kingdom Viridiplantae; phylum Streptophyta; class Magnoliopsida; order Brassicales; family Brassicaceae; genus Raphanus; species Raphanus sativus. The sequence goes on along the minus strand of NC_079514.1, from coordinate 17,760,916 downwards.
TTAAAAGATCATGTTATTAGTTTTATATAGGTATAGTTGTTCGAAAGTATTGCATTTTAAAATTAATTATTAATTTTGTTTGTTATTTTTATGTTAATGTTCGAACATTTTTTATATTAAGTTAATAATACATGATGTTTTTAATTTTATAATATAACTTATTTAAAATTTATTTATATTTTATTTTGAAATAAAAAGTTTTCGATAATATTAACTTTTTAGAAATAGAAAATTAAAAAACGATCTTGGCATTGTTTGGTGCTTTAAAATAATATGTAGACATTCTCAATGATTTATAATATGTAGACATTCTCAATGATTTATAATATCAAATTATATATTGTGCATGTTATTTATTATGAATATTTAAAACAGTATATAACCTAAACTTTGAAAATCATGAGTTTAAATTTAGATTTATATAGTTATAATTGTTTGAAAGTTTTGCATTTTTAAACTAATATTTTTTTTATTTATTTATTAATTTTGAAAAAACTATTATACTATGTTAACTAATATATAGTATTATATTTTTGTAATTTCATCTTATTCTATATTGATTTATATTTTATTTTGAAATAAATGATTTTTGGTAATATTGATATTTTTAAAATTAATAAATTAAAATAACTATTTATCATATTTTGATTGGTAGTCTGGCAATAATGCATGGAAATTCTCAATGGTTTATATAATCAAATTATATATAGTATATGTTATTTATGAATTTTTTAATGATGTAGTCTTTAACTGAAACTTTGAAAATTATGAGTTTAAATTTAAATTTATATCGTTATAATTGTTTGAAAATCTTTTATTTTAAAATTATTATTATTTTGTTATTTATTTGTTACTTTTCGAAAATAATATTATAGATTATGTTAACTTATATATAGTATTTATCCCCTAGTCTATATTTGAGAAGTGATTTGCCACATGTCTTCTCTACAATCGTTTTCACAAAAAAATTGTGACGTGGCCATTAAGATTGATGACATGTCATATGGTTAAATATGACATGGACAATTACATTTAATGCTACTATATATTTTTGGAAATCTTTTTAGAATATGACAATAACTCATATATTGCATTTAATATTGATTTATATTTTTGGTAAACTTTGTAAAATATGGTAATAACTCATAAATCATCACTAAAATAAATATATTCAAATATGATATTTTGAATTTCGAAATATTATATAATTTTACTTTTATAATAATAAATTTTTTATTATCTAAAATTTTCTAAATTTTCTGAATTAAAAAAAATAAATCGTGATATCATTAGTTTCTTTTAGATATCTACAAATTATATAAATATTATTTAGTTTTAAATTTTGATAACTATACAATTTTATATGATTTTTAGTAATTTTGTACAAGTTGATATAATAATTTAACCAAATGAAATAAATAATTTTTTATCTAAGATTTTAACTTTATATATATATACATATATATTCTTAAATATAATTTAAAATAAAAAACAAATATTTTCTCTTAATTTTATGCTTAATTAATGATATTTGTATTAATTATTAGTCAAAATAATAAAATATATAATATTAATAAATTACATTTTAAAATATAAAATTTAAGTTTAAAAAATTTCATCACTACACATGGTGCATGAAAACACCTAGATTAATAATTGTGACATAGCTACTAAAATTGATGACATGTCTTATAGATTAATATGACATGACAATTATATATAATGTTAATTTATATTTTTGATAAAAATTTTAAAATATGGTAATAACTCATATATTATATTTATTATCAATTTATATCTTTAGACTTTTTAAAATATGGCAAGAACGCATAAATCATCATTAAAATAAATATATACAATTATGGCATTTCAAATTTTGAAATATCATTTAAATTAAAAATATTTCAAAAATATATACATATTTTTTAGAAAATTATAAAATTAAATCATAAAATCAAATTAAATCGTAAAATCATTAGTTTCAAATATATATTTACAGATTTTATAAATATTGTTTAATTTTAATTTTTGACAATTCTGAAATTTTACATATTTATTTAATATATTTAATTAAAATAAATAGATAGAAAAATCTACCTAAGATTATAATTTTAAATATATACATGCACATTCTTAAATATAATTCAAAATAAACAAAATTTATTTTATCTTAATTTTAATGTTCAGTTAAATCAAATTTATATTAAAATATTGATAAGAAAAAAGAAAATTTATAATATTAATAAAAAATAAATATAATTTATATTTATCTTTTAAAAAATATTTTAAAATTCTTTTACTGCACATGGTGCAGGAAAACACCTAATATTTTTATAAATTTACCTGATTTGATATCAAATTATATTTTATTTTATATTAAATGATTTTCTTGTAATATTTACAATTTTAGAAATAACAAATTAAAAATATGATTTGAATTAAGAATTTGTGAGAAGTCACTTTGTAACTTGTTTTGTTGTTGATGACCAAGAAGTTCTTTATCATGTAGATTACATCAGTCTTTAAATCTCCTTCATACTATTCAATTAGTTGGTATGAAAGCGTGGATTGTTCCTCTCTGTAAAAATTTGTGTCAAACAATATACACTGCTTATAAAGTTTTGGATTGATAATTTATAAATAAAATTCTTTATACCTTATTTGTAACAAAAAGGTGATTGTATCCCAAGGTTGATGATCTTAGAAAAACTTTTGTTACATCCTTCCCAAAAGTAAACCACTCTAGCAAGAACTTCATTATTAGTAAAAAAATTTCTAAGATCATCAAAAATCAACAAAGAAGCAACCATTGTGTAAGTCTCTCGTTTTCTTTCAATATCTCTCCCCTCAAGTTAAACCTGAAAACTTTTTCAAGCTTTAGACAATTATTTATAGTTACCAAATACTTCATATATTGGAAAGTTTCTTCTTTTGTATTTAAGTGATTTTCCCTTTTCAGATGTTTAAATTTTTGTTATTCATTGACTTTAAATTTAGTTTTTCATTTTTAATAATTTAGTTTTCCATTTTCTTGTATAAATGATACTTTTAAAATAACAAATTAAATTATAACAAAAAATGGTAAATTAACTTAAAATAATACATTAACTAACACAAAAATCTAAAGTATTTGTTATACCTAAAAATAAATACTTATTTTGCAGATATTTATATTTTCTTTTTATTTTCCTTTTTACTGTAATAATTAGCATATGTAAGTAAGATGTGAACTATTAATTTTTAAGTTTAAGCTATATATGTAAATTAATTTCGTTTTTAAATATTTTTTGGAAATATTGACATTTTAAAAATTAATAAATTATGTTGCTGATTTGTCGAGTTTCTTAATTTGTTAATTTAACTATGTTGATTTTCCAATTTTCTCTAACATTTACCATTTATTTAATTAAGCTGTAAAATGTTAATATTTATTTTGTTAGTTTAATTATATATATTATCAGTTTCGTTTAAAAAAAATTAGAAATACTAATATTTTTTAAAATAATAAATTAAAAGGATGATGTGTCATATTTTGACTGGTCGTTTTAAATCCTATGTGGACGCTCTCAATGGCTTATAGCCTCAACTTTTATAGTATAGATTAATCCTAGATTTTATACTCGCGCTACGCGCGAGTCTGTATTATTTTTTTTTTTACTTTTATAATAACTTTAAAACTAATTATTTATCTGATTTATATAATTTTTTTTATCTGAAACATGATTCGTTGATTTTTTTATTATGTTTATTTTATAACTATACCCTCTTATTAGTTATTTAGTTTTTTTGAATTCTAAATGTAATAGTTATGTTTATAAACATATTCATAATTTTTGAAAAATGTTAATTTGTATTTTGAAATATTATATAAATTTCTTGATGCATGTAAACTGCCAATACATTTTAATATTTTGTGAAATATTTTACATATATTTTACTTGACTACATAAACGATTAAAGTGTTTAAAAAACATAAAATATTAAACTATCTTGCATAATATCTAATTTTTCTTAATAGTCAAAAACTTTACTTGATGTAAAATAATATGTGAATTAATAAAATTTAGAATCTATAGTATTAGAGTTATCTACTTGATGTAATTAATAATTTGTATTTTAGTTAAGCTTGTATGATCATATAATGTAATATATTATAATTTATTTTTTGGTACAATAGTCAATATTTGATTTTTGGTGTTTACATGAAGATTTTTGGGATACTTTGAAACTTTTACATAATTTTGATAATTGTTTTTCTTTTCTAGTTGCTAAATACTGACAATAAAATAGCAAAAATCTTAGATAGCGTATTCATTGTAATCTTGAGACTTTTTTTCTTAATGTTCAAAATCTGTAATTTTGTATGTTTTTAGTTTGTTGATTATAATACTTAGATAGTATATTTATTTTCATAAATTCATATTGATTGTTCCTTCTATCATTCTTTTATGTTATCTTTCATGCTAATTTATTGTTATAAATTTTATTTAAAATCTTAATAACTTATTTGACGTGCTTGCTTAGGCTCTTTATTATTAATCTACCTTATAAACATTATGCTCTAAATATTTTTCTTCGACATAACTCAACAAAGAGCATCGTAAATTTTATATGTTTTATGAGGTGAATCAGACTAATGAATCAATGATTATAAGAGTTCATCATGTAGTTTGCTTTAAAAATAATAATTTTTAAAAATCTTGTAAATCACACCATGTTAAATTGATTTCAGTATAGTTTATTTGGTTAGTTTCTATGAATATTTTGACTGTAACTGCCTAAAATAATATTTGTCAAAACATAAGATAATAGTTTTGATTAATATTAAAATATTAATGGATAAATTAAATTGTTAATTTCTTTTGTTTGATCAAAAAAAATTGAATTTCATAAATAAATTGTGGCTTGGGCCTCTTACTTTATTCTCTTACCTAACATTTTTAGAGAGAACAGTATATCCAGTATTTTCTGGTGTGATATACTTTTATCTATCGGATTTTGTCTTCGGCTTGTATGATTTACTCTCCACTGCAGAGTTTTTCGTTTTCGTTCAATGTTATTATTCATCCACTTCAAACCATATATTTCTTGATGTGTTCCTTGTTCATGAGGATTATGCGATTTTTGATTTGGATATTATTAAAGAAAATACATTTGATATTGATTTCTAATTTATTTTGAAAATACACTTTTTGAAATTTTATTTTCAAGAGTATATTTTCTTTTGTGTTCTTGCAAGTAAAAATCGTGTATTCTTTATAATTTATTATAATTCTTCTTTTGTTAAATTTCCAAATATTTAGTATATATATGAGTCAATTCCATTTTAATGATTTATTTATTAGTTTGCCTTATGTTGAATTCTATTTATCAATTATAATTTTCATATTTTATTGGTGGTTTTAAATTTTATATGGATGTTTTCAATGACTTATAGCCTCAACTTTTATATAGTATAGATAAAATAATGATTTAACATATTTTGGTGTTTTAAAATAATATGTGAATATACTCAATGATTTATAGCCTCAACTTATATATAGTATAGCTGTTATTTCAATAGCATATAACCTAAACTTTGAAACCATGAGTAAAAATTTATTTATAAATTTTTAAAAGCCTTGCATTTTCAAAAACTAATTCTTATTTTATATTTTATTTGAATGTTAAATGTCGAAATATTATATATATTAAGTGAGTTTATATATAATGTTTACTATTATTATAAGTTTCTTTGTTTGATATTGGTTTCTATTTTATTTTTAAATGAAAATTGTTTTAGAAATATTGACATTTTTGAAAATAAAAATTTAAATAATAACTTTTCAAAAATATAATTGATTATTTCAAATTCTGTGTGGACACCTTTAGTGCTTATAGCCTCAAATTTATTTTATAATGAACTTTTATATAATATAGATTTATGTTAAATTTCCAAATAATTTGTATATATATATATGAGCCAATTCCATTTAATTAATTATCTAATAGTTTGCCTTTTTGACACTTAACTCCAGTTTGTATCCAAATAATCAATTTTGGAAATTTTAACATTTTTAAAAATAGTAAACTAAAATTGTTATATTTATATTTTGATTGATTGCTTATAGTCCTGTCCTATATGTATATTCTCAATGGCTTTTTAGCTGTCAGTTTTTATATAGTAAATAAAATGAAGATTTAGCATATTTTGGTGTTTTTAAAATATTATGTGAACATTCTCAATTATTTGTACTTTCAACGTATAAATAGTATATGCTATTTGTCAATATTTTAATTAGCATATAGCATAAAATTTGAAAATTATAAGTTAAATTTATTTAATTATAATTTTTTGAAAGCCTTGTATTTTTTAATTTAATTATTATTTTATATTTTATATTTTATATTTTATTTTAAGTTTCGTAAAATATTTAAATATTAAGTTAACTTATTTATAATGAAAATATCAACATAAATCAGACATGTAACATAAATTTAGATAGTTACGATATTAAATAAGAAAACTAAATATAATATGGTGAAGTACATTCATGTGAGCGTACTCACCATGTCAAATAGTCATTAGTTGGTTCAATATCATTATCCAAAAAAATCCTTGTAGAAGAAGTGGAGGACAAACAAAATACGTCTACACAATGCAATTAAAAAGGTGATATGGTTAATAAATTATATCACTATGAACGTCAAATAAGCAACAATAATTATGTGTGAGATTACAAACCTCTAAATGTCCTTGGGTTCATTGTTGTAGCGAGAAGCACCATAGGTTTGTCACACTTTCCATCAGTTTCTTTTGAAAAAATATATTAAATGAGTTTATATATAATGTTTTACTTTTATTAAGTTTCTTTGTTTGATATTGGTTTCTATTTTATTTTTAAATGAAAATTGTTTTAGAAATATTGACATTTTTGAAAATAAAAATTTAAATAATAACTTTTCAAAATATAATTGATTATTTCAAATTCTGTGTGGACACCTTTAGTGCTTATAGCCTCAAATTTCTTTTATAATAATGAACTTTTATATAATATAGAATTATGTTAAATTTCCAAATAATTTGTATATATATATATATGAGCCAATTCCATTTAATTAATTATCTAATAGTTTGCCTTTTTGACACTTAATTCCATTTTGTATCCAAATAATCAATTTTGGAAATTTTAACATTTTTAAAATAGTAAACTAAAATTGTTATATTTATATTTTGATTGATTGCTTATAGTCCTGTCCTATATGTATATTTTCAATGGCTTTTTAGCTGTCAGTTTTATATAGTAAATAAAATGACGATTTAGCATATTTTGGTGTTTTAAAAATATTATGTGAACATTCTCAATTATTGTACTTTAAACGTATAAATAGTATATGATATTTGTCAATATTTTCATTAGCATATAGCATAAAATTTGAAAATTATAAGTTAAATTTATTTAATTATAATTTTTTTGAAAGCCTTGTATTTTTTAAATTATTTATTATTTTATATTTTATATTTTATTTTAAGTTTCGTAAAATATTTAAATATTAAGTTAAATTATTTATAGTGTCTTACTTTTGTAAATTTATCTTATTTGATATTAATTTATATTTTCGTCTAAAATAAACAATTTTTGGTAATATTGACATTTTTAAAAATAATAAACAAAAAATCTGATTTTGCATATTTTTATTGGTGGTTTTAAATCCTCTGTGGACGCTCTCAATGGCTTAAAGCTTCAACTTTTATATATTATATAGCCTAAAATTTGAAAATCATAAGTTAAATTTATTTAATTATATTTTTTCTGAAAGTCTTGTATTTTTAAAATTTATTATTATTTTATATTTTATATTTTATTTTAAGTTTCGAAAAATATTTATATATTAAGTTAACTTATTTATAATGTCTTACTTTTGTAAATTTACCTTATCTGATATTAATTTATATTTTAGTTTGAAATAAACAACTTTTTGGTAATATTGACATTTTTAAAAATAATAAACAAAAAATCTGATTTGGCACACCCTTGTTGATGTTCCGTGCTTCCCAAAAGTGGATCACTCTTGCAAGAACTTCATTCTTTTAAAATCTTTTTTTTAGACCATCAAAAACCAAAGAAAAATCAGAAGCCACCATTGCGTAAATATATTTTTTTTCTTTCTCAGTATCTCTCTCTTTTCCAAAGTAAATCTTGAAAACTTGTGGAATTCTAGACAACTATTTATAGTCACCTAATACTTCATTTATTAGAAAGTTTCTTCTTTTATATATTAAGTGAATTTCCCTTTTAGATGTTTTAGTTTTTGTTAACTTAATATTTTCTTTTTATTTTCCATTTTTCTATATCAGTTACCATTTATTTAAGTAAGTTTTCAAATTTTAATATTTATTTTTCTTAGTTTATGTTATATATATAATATTATTTTCGTTTTTTAAATCTTTTTGGAAATATTAACATTTTAAAATAATAAATTAAAAATCTGAACTTTTTTCTTATATATTCATGTTAATATGACATTTTTATATTCATGTTATATATTCTCTTGTTTGTTAACTTAACTATTTTCTATTTATTTTCCATTTTTATATAGTATAGATTTATTAAAGTAAGTTGTCAAATTTTAATATTTATTTTTCTTAGTTTATGTTATATATATAATATTAATTTCGTTTTTTGAATATTTTTTTGGAAATATTAACATTTTAAAAATAATAAATTATAAAAAATGAAAATTTTAATATTTTGTTTTAGGTTAAGTTATATATATAATATTAATTTCGTTTTAAAAAAGAATTTGGAAATATTAACATTTAAAAAAAATTAAAAATCTGATTTGTCGTAATACGATTGGTCGTTTTAAATCCTATGTGGACGCTCTCAATGGCTTATAGCCTCAACTTTTATATAGTATAGATGTAATATTTCTATTTGTTATATGTACATTTACTTATTATTTTTTTTTTTATATTTCATATTTACTTATTAATTATTTTCTATTTTTTTAATAATAATGACACGTGGCATATTTCTAACGAATTTTTTTTCGATGAGGTGGACGCTCCCTGGTGCCTCAAAACTGTACTTTTAATAGTATAGAATATTATTTTATATTTTATATTTATATAAAATATAAAATAATATTATTTTATATTTTATATTTTATATTTTATTTTAAGTTTCGTAAAATATTTAAATATTAAGTTAACTTATTTATAATGAAAATATCAACATAAATCAGACATGTAACATAAATTTAGATAGTTACGATATTAAATAAGAAAACTAAATATAATATGGTGAAGTACATTCATGTGAGCGTACTCACCATGTCAAATAGTCATTAGTTGGTTCAATATCATTATCCAAAAAAATCCTTGTAGAAGAAGTGGAGGACAAACAAAATACGTCTACACAATGCAATTAAAAAGGTGATATGGTTAATAAATTATATCACTATGAACGTCAAATAAGCAACAATAATTATGTGTGAGATTACAAACCTCTAAATGTCCTTGGGTTCATTGTTGTAGCGAGAAGCACCATAGGTTTGTCACACTTTCCATCAGTTTCTTTTGAAAAAATATATTAAATGAGTTTATATATAATGTTTTACTTTTATTAAGTTTCTTTGTTTGATATTGGTTTCTATTTTATTTTTAAATGAAAATTGTTTTAGAAATATTGACATTTTTGAAAATAAAAATTTAAATAATAACTTTTCAAAATATAATTGATTATTTCAAATTCTGTGTGGACACCTTTAGTGCTTATAGCCTCAAATTTCTTTTATAATAATGAACTTTTATATAATATAGAATTATGTTAAATTTCCAAATAATTTGTATATATATATATATGAGCCAATTCCATTTAATTAATTATCTAATAGTTTGCCTTTTTGACACTTAATTCCATTTTGTATCCAAATAATCAATTTTGGAAATTTTAACATTTTTAAAAATAGTAAACTAAAATTGTTATATTTATATTTTGATTGATTGCTTATAGTCCTGTCCTATATGTATATTTTCAATGGCTTTTTAGCTGTCAGTTTTTATATAGTAAATAAAATGACGATTTAGCATATTTTGGTGTTTTAAAAATATTATGTGAACATTCTCAATTATTGTACTTTCAACGTATAAATAGTATATGATATTTGTCAATATTTTCATTAGCATATAGCATAAAATTTGAAAATTATAAGTTAAATTTATTTAATTATAATTTTTTTGAAAGCCTTGTATTTTTAAATTATTTATTATTTTATATTTTATATTTTATTTTAAGTTTCGTAAAATATTAAATATTAAGTTAAATTATTTATAGTGTCTTACTTTTGTAAATTTATCTTATTTGATATTAATTTATATTTTCGTCTAAAATAAACAATTTTTGGTAATATTGACATTTTTTAAAATAATAAACAAAAAATCTGATTTTGCATATTTTTATTGGTGGTTTTAAATCCTCTGTGGACGCTCTCAATGGCTTAAAGCTTCAACTTTTATATATTATATAGCCTAAAATTTGAAAATCATAAGTTAAATTTATTTAATTATATTTTTTCTGAAAGTCTTGTATTTTTAAAATTTATTATTATTTTATATTTTATATTTTATTTTAAGTTTCGAAAAATATTTATATATTAAGTTAACTTATTTATAATGTCTTACTTTTGTAAATTTACCTTATCTGATATTAATTTATATTTTAGTTTGAAATAAACAACTTTTTGGTAATATTGACATTTTTAAAAATAATAAACAAAAAATCTGATTTGGCACACCCTTGTTGATGTTCCGTGCTTCCCAAAAGTGGATCACTCTTGCAAGAACTTCATTCTTTTAAAAATCTTTTCTTAGACCATCAAAAACCAAAGAAAAATCAGAAGCCACCATTGCGTAAATATATTTTTTTCTTTCTCAGTATCTCTCTCTTTTCCAAAGTAAATCTTGAAAACTTGTGGAATTCTAGACAACTATTTATAGTCACCTAATACTTCATTTATTAGAAAGTTTCTTCTTTTATATATTAAGTGAATTTCCCTTTTAGATGTTTTAGTTTTTGTTAACTTAATATTTTCTTTTTATTTTCCATTTTTCTATATCAGTTACCATTTATTTAAGTAAGTTTTCAAATTTTAATATTTATTTTTCTTAGTTTATGTTATATATATAATATTATTTTCGTTTTTAAATCTTTTTGGAAATATTAACATTTTAAAATAATAAATTAAAAATCTGAACTTTTTTCTTATATATTCATGTTAATATGACATTTTTATATTCATGTTATATATTCTCTTGTTTGTTAACTTAACTATTTTCTATTTATTTTCCATTTTTATATAGTATAGATTTATTAAAGTAAGTTGTCAAATTTTAATATTTATTTTTCTTAGTTTATGTTATATATATAATATTAATTTCGTTTTTTTGAATATTTTTTTGGAAATATTAACATTTTAAAAATAATAAATTATAAAAAATGAAAATTTTAATATTTTGTTTTAGGTTAAGTTATATATATAATATTAATTTCGTTTTAAAAAAGAATTTGGAAATATTAACATTTAAAAAAAATTAAAAATCTGATTTGTCGTAATACGATTGGTCGTTTTAAATCCTATGTGGACGCTCTCAATGGCTTATAGCCTCAACTTTTATATAGTATAGATGTAATATTTCTATTTGTTATATGTACATTTACTTATTATTATTTTTTTTTATATTTCATATTTACTTATTAATTATTTTCTATTTTTTTAATAATAATGACACGTGGCATATTTCTAACGAATTTTTTTTCGATGAGGTGGACGCTCCCTGGTGCCTCAAAACTGTACTTTTAATAGTATAGATTGTGACATGTGTTGAATAGCAATTTTATTTTTCAAAAAAAATAAACCAAAAGAATTTTAAAAGTTAATTTTGTTTTTTTCAAAAAGTCATAAATAAAAAACTGTATAAACAAATATAAAAAAGTTTGGTTTTTCAAAGTTAGTAATTAACAAGATCGTGACACATGTCAATTATATATTTAGGATTGTGACATGTGTTAAATAACAATTTTCTTTAAAAAAAATAAACCAAAAGAATTATAAAAGTTAGTTTTCCTTTTTTTCAAAAAGTCTTAATAAAAAAACTGTAAAGAAACAAATAATTTCATATAAATAATTATTTAATAATATTTTTTTTTAACTTGGGTTTAAAATAATTATAAGATACAAAAAATGTTGCAAGATAATTTTTCTTTAAGATTTTAGAAAAAAACAATTACTCTCAAATAATATTTGCAATTATATTTTTCTAAGATTTAAAAATAGAAAATTAGTATTAAATAATATTTATTATTAATTTTCAACCAAAATTATTTGTTATTACCATAGTGTATATATATATTTTAATTATGTGATAGTTTAACGCATATCACAGTTTTAAATATATAAGTGTTATGTGTCACATTCATATTAATTAGCAATTTTGAAGAACTAAACTTAATATAATTTTTATAATTATATTTCTAATCAGATTTTTGATTGAAAAGGAAAATTAGTATTAAATAAATTATTTTCAAAATCATTTTTTAGGATTTAAAAAAGGAAAATTTCTAAATAAAGTTACTATTAAATAATTTTAATTATTAAATCATTTTAATTTTTTGGGTTTTTCAAAGTTAGTAATTAACAAGATCGTGACACATGTCAATCATATATTTAGAATAATTGTGACATGTTTTAAATAACAATTTTCTTTTTAAAAAAAAATAAACCAAAATAATTTAAAAAGTTAGTTTTTTTTTTTAAGTCTTAAACAAAAAACTGTAAAGAAAGAAATATTTCCATATATTTTATATAATTTATATAATACATATATTTTATTAAGGTATAGTTTTTTTTTTTAACTCGAAGAAAGTTGAGATACATAGTGTCGATAAAAACCAAAGACAAAGAACATAAACCAAACAAAATAAAACAAAGACATAAACTGAGCCTAAAACCCATATATGTCCACAAATCTATTCCTTCCACCTTTCGAGAATAATTCGATATCAATGGAGCTGACCTAAAGAACAAATGTCTTGAGCAGTCCCAAATGTATTAAGGTATAGTTATGATCCATTTTTTTAAATATGTACCATTAAAATCAAGGAAATATGTGTGTCCAGTATTTTATGGTGTTTTCCAAATGTTATTCACATTAGGATTTTAGCCTCTCAGTTACAAAGTTATATTTGGACGTTACGTCACATATTATAATTTGATTGCTCCTGTGTTTTTTCAATGCCTTGTTCTACGTACTCAGTGCCTTGCTCTGCGTATAGAAACGAAAGGATCAATTTATTTCCTCTAAAAATATTATTTCATTAATGCAAATAAGTTGTTTGGTTTTACATGAGATTCCAGTGCCAGGAAGACATTCCAGAACCTTAAGGTTTCATCTCCTGCTCTGATTTCAATCGTTTGTCCGTTGGTAATACTGCAAGGAACAGAACTCTGTATGTGTGATCTGTCAGAGTTGCATTCTCAACCACAAAGAAAAAGACAGGTTCAATAAACCACATAGACTTTGGGAAAGGTCAGAGAGAGTTATTACTTTGAAGATGGTAAGGTATTTATAGACTACGATTTGATTTTGGGAGAATATGTGCGTGCTAAGCAGCTTGTTACGTTCTTATACTAACCTAGATAACCACGCGTCTGAGGTCGGGTGGTTAAGGCGTTCCGTGGATCCCCAAGGAACCCGAGTTCGAATCCGCACCACACCAGATTTCCACGTTGTGTGGCCACCGGGGCTTTCACATTCTCTCTCCAAGGAATGGTTTACCATTTTTTTATACTAACCTAGATTGCACACCTGTCATATGGAAGAACAAAGAGGGTTATGTCGACATTTGGTTATATAACGTGAAATCATGGCGAAAATAATAAGAAATTTACTTGATGATCTTGTAAATACCTTACTCCTTGAATAGATGTTTGAAAGTCATCAGCTGATGCACAAGACGGAACCTTGGAGGATCGTTTGTTAAGCGGAATAAACATGAAGAAGGTGGCGAAATATATAAGAATCAGTAGACCCATACTGAAAGATATATGTGATGGAATATGAAAAGAACAACCTATTCGTCAAGCAGAAGCAAGTCAATCTCCACTCAGCACCGGTCCGTTGGTTTTAGGCGCCTAAAACCCAGCCCACCTATAAAAATATATTTTCCCTAAAAGAATAGACCAAGAATCGAATCCTGCCCACATAAGTTAACATTTACATCTACAACTACTACACTACAATGAACTGACATAAACTTACTGTCTTCTAAATATATAATATAATTTGGCGCCTAAAGCATGGGTTTTACCAGCTTTAATCCAGGGCCGGCTCTGTCTCGACTAGCTCCTAGCTCCCCTCCTTTCTTAACGCTCCAAGCCTCACATAGACGACGGAGACACGTCACCACCGACTGAGGGCAAGGAAAAGACTTCAAATTAGAGAGCATGATATGGGATGTCATATTTGTAAGGAAGAAATATGAATGATTTTGGTGAAGCAACGAGATTGGGAGCTTTCATTATCCCTGTTTATACGCTTCAAAATATGGAGGTTTTACCAAAAAAATTAACAAAAACTAAAGTAGACATAGTGGGAAATGTGAACTGGGGGTCTTAATGGTGGGTTTTAATCTTTGGTCGTCAAACTTTTTTTTTATAACCGAATGTAGTGGTTCAGATTAGAGACCGAACCTTTAGTGGTGCGGACGCACACCCAAGGATGAATCATGGCCAAGTAACGGTCTTCGGTCTCGGACGTCAGAGTAAGTTCGCATGTAAATTTCCTGGTCGTCAAACTTAAAAGAACCGTCACGTCGGTGCTGAAAGTTTAAGAAATTGAGAAGACGGAAACTGCTATTGAGTTTTTAAATTAAAAGTGGTTGACAATGGGTTTAAGCGTTATTGTATGTATGTTTGTGTAAGTATAAAAAATTCTAAACCCAAATCAAAAATATTCTTGAGCAATTGATACTATGACAAATGTTATTATTCTTCCAAGGAGAGATAAAAAAACCCAACTTTATATATAAAGATATATAGATATTTGAGTTAAATATCACTATTTTATATTGAGAAAAGAAAAGAGTGGTTTACATTATTTGACTGTTTATGAGTTTTTATTATACGATAAAGCAGTTATTGTTTCTAAAACCGTTTATCGTAACTATAAGAGCATGATTAAAGAGGGAGCTTAGAGGAGTACTTAGGGAGAGAAAAACAATAATAAAAAAAAGGAAGAAGAAGAGAAGCAGGGCGCCTGATTAAGCTGCGGTGAGCTAGGGTGCTTCTTCTGTTCGCGGGTCCCACTGACACGTGGCGACCCGCGATTAGTCATTTTTTAATTTTTTTTAAAACAAAAAAATAATTAAAAAAATTAAAAAATTCTTAAGCACTCTCATTTAAGCTTTTCTGGGTTGAGGATGCTCTAAGCTAACTAATATTTCAAAAAAAAAACTATAAGCTAACTAGCTTATTCTTCTAACAAAATGGATTCCTCTGTTTTGATCTTATTTTCTTTCTCTCTTTAATGACAGATCTGTATTGGCCCTAATTTCATCATCAACTCTTTTTTTTCTTTTTTTTTTAATGGAAGATACGTACTAACTATAATTTCATCTTTAATTTTCCATCCTCTTTCATCTACAAGCACTTGAACGGCCACACCCTCTTTCATTTCTCAAGCTCTGTGTGAAGCTGCTATAAATAAAAAAAATGACTTGTCATTGCTCGACGGCGAGCTCCTAAGCCGAATCACCACCCTTCTGCCTCATAATTATCGAAGAATCATTTCGGTCACGCTCATATCTACCGTCGTCTGGAATCCTTGTGGGCTATCCTTTTCGTCATAGAGTGGAAGCTTGTGAACAACAATGATCAAGTTTCTATTTTTTTCACATTTGGTCTTTCAAGTTCTTATTTTTTTCATTTTTGACTTCAAAGTTTCGGTTTTGCAGAAATGACCTTTAATTTTTGCCCCAAACTTATTAATATGCATTTTAACCTTTGATATATGCAAATAAGCACATCTTGTTTTTCCATAGGATATGATTCATTTATAGAACGCCATATAATACATGAACGCCATATAATATAACTATCCTCAAATACATATACATGAAACATGTAGGTGTTCCAAATTAAAGCAATACTAGTACATGAGAAAATTTGAAACTTCATCTAAATCAATTATACAAATCATTCATAATATAGGTAGTGTCTACATGGATATCCAAAATCATTGATATTCTTTTAGAGTTTTATGTTTGCTTCTATTATGGACAACATCAATAATATTTTGTATACAAAGTAGCATAGATAATTTATCAGTGTGAACATATGAATTATGGGGACCAAATCAACAAATTTATTTGCAAATCAGAGACACCTGGGGCATAAACAAAATACAACAAAACGGCATGGAACATCCGTTTGGATCGCACAATTAAAATTTTGGGAAATATTCATGAACATAATAAAATTTTGACAAATTGGAGAATAAACAAGAGTTGGAAGACCATATATGTGCAAATAATCAAAATTTCAGCATTGTTTTTTCAGTGAAGCTTTCTCTTCGATCTGCCATTAAAGTGACGATGATTCCAGCGTCCACAACTCAAGTCATACGCATAACGACCACAGCGAGGAGGAGACAATTTGAGCATGACGCGGATAGCAGTAAGACTATGTCAGAGTGAAGCTTAGGGTTTGAGGTCCCCAACAATGGAGTTTTCGTTGCAGAAGAAACAACAGTAGTTCGTTGGAGAAAAAACCACAAGGTTTTTCACCACTCCAAAAGTGATTTTGATCATTTTTTGTTTTATTTTAGTGAATGATTGTTTATCATAGAAGAAATTCTTGTTTGAAATCATGAGAGGGGTTGTCGATCTTTCCTTTTATTATTGGAAACTAGTTATTTTCACTAGAAGAAACATTTTTTTGTAAATTTTATTAGATGATAACCGGTTATGTATTATATTCAAAACGAAGGTTAGAAGAGAGATTGAGGATTATACCAGAAGAGGATTGAGCAGCCATGTGACCTTGTTCCGAAATTGAAGCATGCTGAAAAACTGAAGGTTCAGTAGGACGAACAGAAGCCTGAAGCTGTTGAAGAATATACGGGACCTGATCCTGACTCAAACGGTGCACATCCAAAGATGGAGAAGGAGGAGGACCCAACAGAGATGAGTTGGTAACATTGGCAACCGTGTTAGTCGGAGGATACAGAGAGGTCTGATGTTGTGGAGGACGAGAATAACCACTCTGGTTCTGTTGTCCTCGTGGAACCAAGGAAGAAGACTGTCCTCGCGGTGGTTGTCCATGGAAGCGATGACCAGGAGGGTAGCCATGAATCTTAAAGCACTTCTGGAGGATATGGCCATATTGACCACAATATGTGCACAAAGGTCGTTGCTTAGGACGATAGCCAGCTTGAGCTGCAAGAACAGGAGCTTCTGAAGAAGAGAGAGGTTCAGAAACAGAGCCTGTAGTTTGAAATATTGCAGTCTCAGTGGAAATAGCCGGCTTGATACTCTTTTGTCGTTCATCATTAGTAATCATATTGAATACATCTTCAAGAGAAGGTATTGGCTTGATCATTAAGATCTGTCGTCGACTAGCATCGTAAGATTCATTAAGACCCATCAAGAACTTCATAACACGACTTCGTTCCTGCAGTTTCTCCCACAGTGCAGCCGCATTGCATTCACACTTGCCACACGTGCAGACAGGAAGATCAATGAAGTTCTTGTATTCCTCCCAGAGAGTAACTAGCTCAGTATAGTAAGCAGTTACATCCATAGAACCTTGCTGAAGCGTGCCTAAACGTTGCTCAATCTCGTAAACACGAGGAGCATCATCTTGTTTGAATCGTGCCATTAGATTTTTCCAAATAGATTCAGCAGAAGACATATAAAGAAGACTCTGAGCAATCTTCTTTGACACAGAATTCATTATCCAAGTTGTGACCATATCGTTACATCTAGACCAAGATCCAGCATCACGATGATCAGGAGAAGGTTTAGGGATCGTACCATCAACAAAACCAAGTTTGTTGCGGACGTTCAAGGCCATACGAATCGAGCGTTTCCATGAATGAAACTCAGCTCCAGACGATAATCGATCAGAGACAAGAACCAATCCAGCATGATCGGAGTTATGAAGATAGCAGGGATTCTCATAGTGATCGGTGAAACGAGAATCAACGGGCGAAGAACTCATGGTGAAGAAGAAGGATCGAAGAAGAAACAGAACGCGAGCTCAGATGGAGAAGAGCAAAACCAGAAATCACGAGATGATGGTGATGAATCGGAGCACCAGGAAGACGATGAAATGCACAAAGAGAGTGACGAATCGCAACTCCGATAAGCTAACCGCCATGAAAGAGAGCTCAAGAACTCGCGAACGAAGAAGCCATAGATGGCTCTGATACCATATTGAATGTTTTCAATTAAAGCTTTCTTATAGTAAAAGTTGTTACATGGTTTTCTATATATAGTACATTGGTTAAGTGAAAGGAAGCTAAACCAATGATATAATACATAACCGATATAACCGGTATAATACATAACCGGTTATCATCTAATAAATTTCAATGTCTTTTTGATTTGTGAACAGAAAATTTGAAAAAAGAGAAGACAGGAAGAGAGAAGAAGTGGAACCTACTAGTTACGATTAGTTTTGTCTATCTTATCCTAGTTTTCTTTTAAAAGAACACTTAATATTCCATATGAGAGGTACCATTTGTTTATGCAAAGGGCATGTTAATATTCCATATGAGAGGTACCATTTGTTTATGCAAAGAGAAGACAGGAAGAGAGAAGAAGTGGAACCTACTAGTTACGATTAGTTTTGTCTATCTTATCCTAGTTTTCTTTTAAAAGAACACTTAATATTCCATATGAGAGGTACCATTTGTTTATGCAAAGGGCATGTTAACTCATCGTTCTAGTTTTGTTAATTCATTGTTAACGTAATAATATGTGATATAGGTTCTTTGTAATTCTTTTCAAGTGTTGGGATGATCCAAAAAAATTACTCGTAGAGTTCTAAAATAATTCTATACACGACATTATTGTTTAAAAAACTGGTGTGCAGCCTTCAGAGAATTCAGAATTCTGTTTCCTTATTTATCTTATTAAAAAATTTAGTAGGTTTGATTTCTGGTGATCATCAGCAAGAACTGAGAGAACTACATGTGTTTATACCAATGACGAAGAAGCAAAGACAATTGTTTAATAAAAACCAAGTAATACAAGACATTTGTTTAACCAGTATATCTGGTCTTTGTCGCTGCAAATACTCTCATAAACAGACAGCAACAAGCAAATCCACTAAGAACGTATCAGAAGGCGGCGAATGTCGCATCAGTGAAAATCAGAGGAGATACGAAGAGACTAAAGAGAAGAGCCGCAAACAAGGCAAAAATGAACACACGTGCTCTTAACATAAATCCTCTTCCAAGGGACTTGAATTTTCCTCCAGCTATCTTTGTTATCTCTCTGTGAACTGCCTTAACAGTCGCTTTAACAAGAGCGGCATCTATGCTGCAAAATTTAGTTACAGAAACTGATGAAGATCAATACAAAATGAAAATCGTTGTTACCTACAAACAAGAACTGCCTTAATGTGACTTTAATGTGAACTAAGAATGAGTCTTTTTGAACGTTAGACGTCGTAGAGAAACTAATCTAACAAAACCTGCGATTTCACAAACTAAGATTATCCAAGAAATGAATACCCGTGAATTTCCGAGTGTACGCCGATTGTCTCTGCCATTGACATCAAGGAAGTCTCCCATTTCCGGACATTATTGGGTTCGTCCTCGTGTCTCTTTCTCATCTCTCTGAAACATCGTCCGCACTCTCCCTTAAGGTTTTTCATGTCGCTAGATATCACCTGGTAGAAGACGGGAATTACTAAGAGTTTTCCTTCCTTTGCTAGCTCGTCCATCTTCGCAAGCTCGTTCAAGCACAACCCTGAAGCTAGGTACCTCTTGGAGAAGATAACAACTGCGATCCTTGAATCCTCGATCCTATTGTAGAGCTGGTTCATTTTAATCCACATTCTCTCGTCGTTGTCTATGAAGACTTTGACCCCAGCATTTGTCAAATTATTCACGAGATGTTTGACAAAAGTGATGCACAGATCACCTCCATGGCAACTGATGTAAACCCGAGGCTTCCCAGTAAACCGAACAGACAATGCTCGAACTTGTGTCTCTCTTCCTATTTGCTTCAATATGGTTACAGGAGACTTATTATTAGGTCGTTTGGGAGTGCTTGCCTGCAAGAACGTAAACACATATATATACATATAAGTCGATGATCCTACAATCACGTAATATCTTTCTTACAAAAAAAAAAAAGAGGGGTCTGATTCATACAACTCATCAACATGTTGTGATTAAACTTACGATTCCATGTGATATCATTTTATTTGGCAATTCAACTATGTCATGCCCACCATCCAGCCGCCTATTCATTGTTTCTTTTTCCCTCCTTACATTAGAGATTGTCACTAAGAAGGAAGGAAAACAAGAAAGTACATGCAATCAGCCAATTGTAAGCCTCCAGATATACCAGGGAACAAAGACGATCACTCAGACAAAACTAAAAAAGATGTTAGCAAAGAAATCTTAGATCCACCAACCATTTTTTGAATATGCTCCGTAGTGATTTGCTCCGTGTATACTAGACTGGACCCGCAATTCATCGGATGCATATACCAAACTAAAGCCACACTTCAGCACCTCGTAACCATGTAACACTTCCGTACCATCTGTTACTTGAAATTTAAAATGAGTCTTGGTAGGACTACAACCCTTTTCACTTTCTTCGTCACCAAGTTTCTTGTTATCCAACATAGATGCATATCCAATAAAGACATGAGATGGTACAATCTTCCCAGCTGTTTTACCTGGATCACTCCAACTGCCAATAGTGCAACTAAAGCGGATATAAGACCCGTCTTCATTATTAAACTCACAGTTACATTTCACTACAAGGCGGGCCCTCTGCTCATGGTAGTCAGGAAACAGGACAACAGCGCATAGAGCTATTCCAGTAAAGTTGTTGTCTCTCCAGTGCGGAGACAGCTTTCCCTCTAACACCGGTCCAGATGCTTTATGACTAAATCGTGCGGGTACTTCCCATCCAGGAAAGCATGTTCCGGTGAAATTTCCCAAAGCAGAATCCTGCAACAAACAGAAAAAAAAAACAATTAAGATCAGATACCAAAAGATGCAGCCGGGAATACTGATAGATAAAAATAAGCATACCCCGTTGTTGTATCGAGATAGTGCATCTAACACTAACTCACTTCTCCACCGGGTATAAGATACGATACTATCCTTTGCATCTTGATCCAACTTGCTGCAGTTGGAAAAATTTAATTTGGCATGGATCTGCTCCAGCCGCACCGGAAGAGCAAGAGGATGAGAAACTCTTTCGAGTGAATCACAGCCATGAGCATCAAAGTACTCAAGTCGTGGTGGAAGCATCGGAATAGACCTAAGCTTCTTGCAATCCTTCACGTCAAGCCAGTTTAGATTGTAAAGTTTCCAAATGTCAGTTTGCAGACTGACAAAATCATTTCCACTTAACGATAGACGTCGCAGAGAGAATACTCCATTAACACCCTGTAGCCAGCCGCTCGGGCCGTGTATGAACTTATCTGCAGAGGCTTGGCCCTTGGATATAGTGATGTTTGGCATCTCTTTTGCTCCGATCCTGTCAATAAGTAAACTCTGGAGATGTTTCATGCTCTCCCTTACATCTGAAACATTCTTAAGCCTTGAACAACCAGAAAGTATTAATTCTTCAAGAGCTTTCAGCTCTCCGAGACAGTTGGGAAGACCCTCCAGCATTTCACAGTTCTTCAAATTCAACACGACAAGTCTCTGGAGGCTCTGGATAGCAAGAGGAAGTCCTGTGATTGATGTGCCATCCAAATGAAGAAACTCTAGACTCTCAGAAATTAGTTGAAAGTCCTTCAGGTTTGAGCAGCCACTGAGTATGAGGGTTTTCAGCGAGATTAAATTAATATTTGGCAGAGACCAAAGACGTATGCATCCTCGCAAGTTCAGGAAAACCAGAGACTTCATGTTTTGAATCTCCGCCGGCAACTCATGCAAAACCGTGCAGCCTTCCAAGTTTAATCTTTGAAGATTTTCAGCCTTTGACAATGCTGACAAGTTGCGCAACTTACTGGAATGGCGTAGATCTACCCATTTCAATCGTGGTGTGTCCTGTGACAACCCGTCAGAATTCAACCGTTAATCACAAAAGTTATTCAGGTTACTTTAGCCATCAAACTAAAAATATACATTTACCTTAACACCTTCCCATATACGTTCAATTTTGCTGTAAGGTAGCCTAAGATCAACCAGATATTCTGGTTTGAAATCTGGTGGAAGTTCCTCCAACGGAAATTTCACCCAATGGAGATATCGAATCTCTTCCAAAGGGAATGAAAGTCCATCAGGGAAGCATAATTTGCAGTCAGATTTACATTGTCGAGGACAAGATGAATCATAAATCTTGAGGTATCGAAGATTGCACATATTGACGAAGGTCATTCTTTCCAAGGGAATGTTCTTTGTTGCTTCGGACATGTCTAAGAAAATACCTCTCACAACATCAGTTCCCTAGTAACAAGTTAAAAGAAAGCAAACAACAAGTTTAAAAATTACATGCAATCCCAAGTTTTTGTTGACAGAAAATGTTTTAATTTTCCACTTTTGTATCAGCTATTGCACAAATAAGTCGCACCATATATTTACATACTCTGGTTTATTCTAAATTTTTCATCTATTACTGTTGTTGTTTCATGCTTTCTTATTAGTTAAAAATGTATACGTATTAATTAATATCACTATTTGTGTTTCAATGCAGGCTATATCTTTATCCTTAGTTCTTATAAAAAACTAAGCTGGAAGTTTATGTTAAACAAACCAACAAAAGTTGCAAGCGTGATTGGATTCCTTTTGCAAGAGAAAGTAAACGCACCGATTGTTCATTCAAAAAAAAAAGAACGTACCGATTGTTTATTTTTTTCCAGATAGCCGTCGATATCTTTGTAGTTCCACAGCTTACGCTCCCCAGGGTAGCCACGGTCCTTGCTCAATCCATACAGTTGATCGTGCATCTCAACCCGCCCACCAGAAATTGTAATAAGCAACTTGTCGGCGAGATCTCTTACTTCACTCATAGCTTCAGGATTTCCTGAATCCAGTAAACCTCTAACAAAATACTCTTCCTCTGATTTGAAAAAATACGCTATGTCCAGAAACATATTGTTCTGCCCCTCAGTAAGTTGGTTAATAGAGTACTCCCAGACATCTCCCATCTTCATATCGAAACTTCGTCTCACTTTTTGCAGTTCATGTTGCCAGTAAGCATCGTCTTTTCCACAGAGGACGCTTGCCAGTGATTCCAGAGCTAGTGGGTTGCCTGTAGAATGATCCACGAACATTCTGGATAGCGAAATGAAGATTTCTGAGGGGCAGATTTGCTTATCGAAGGCATGATAAGTAAAGAGTTGAAAAGCCTCTCTGTTTTTCAATGGAGGGACGAAATAAGTATCATGAACAAATCCCTCGAGCAATGACTTTTTACAAGTCGTAATAACAATTTTGCTTCCCTTCTTAATCCAGGAGAGGTTGCCGAGGAGAATCTGTAACTGTTTCTTGTCACTCACGTCATCAAGAACAGCGAAAACCTTGGTCTCAAGCAGTTCAGCTTTCACGCTTTCATGTGTTGTCTCGTCGCTTATGTTTAGATGCAAGTGTTCAAGTAACTTCTTCAGAAACATGGTCCGCAGCTGCTCAGGTCTGCACTCCTTAGACACTGTTAAAAACAAGTGTCTTGGAAACTTAGACCCACGCTTGTCAAACAACATTGTTGCTAGAGTTGTTTTACCAATGCCGGGCATCCCAACTACTCCAACAATAAAAGTTTCTCCAGGCCTTGAGTACAACACTTTTTCCATTTGCTTGAGTCGTAGCTCAACTCCAAAGTAACACTTTTGATCTCGAGACGATGTGGTGTCATTTTCTACATTTGAAATGTCAACTATCTTGCTTTCCAAGCTCTTCCACAACTCAGGTTCGGCATCAGATTTTGTTTCACTTACAAAATTTTCATTGGCTTCCACAGTTGGATCATAGGAAGACTCAGATTGGATTTCATCATGGCTTCTGAAGTTTTCATGAGATTTTGCTTCATCTTGGTCGTGCTCGATCCTCTCTGGTATTACAGCAGTCACTGGATCCCAACATGTATTTTCCATTTCATCAGATGCATATATCAATCTAAAGCCACAGCTCAGAATCTTGAAACTTCCTACCACTTTCGTACTATCTGTCACTTGAAACTCAAGGGAAGCTTTAGTAAGACTACAACCCTCTTCACTATCCTCCCCACCATGTTTGTCGCTATTTAGAATAGTGGTATAGCCAATAAATATATGAGACGACTCATACTTCAGTGATGTGTTACGTGCTTTGCTCCAATTGCCAACGGTGCAACCAAAGCCGACAGGAGACCGGTCTTTATTATTAAACACACAATTACATTTCACTAAGAGGAGGTCCCTCTGCTCGTGGTAGTCGGGAAATAGGACAACAGCGCATAGGGCTATTCCAGTAAACTTGTTGTCACTCCAATGTAGAGGCAGCTTTGACTCTAACACCGGTCCAGATGCTTGATGGCTGAACCATGACGGTACTTCCCATCCAGGAAAGCAAGTTCCAATTAAAGCTTCCAAAACAGAATTCTGCACAAAAAAAACAAAAGAATACCAAACAATATCAGATACCAACAGATGCAGCCTGGAATACTTGAAACTATGGAGAGAAATACACATACCTCACTGTATCTAGAGAGTGCGTCTAACACTAATTGAAATTTCCAACTAGTATATGATATAATACTGTCCTTTGCATCTTGATCCAGCTTGTTACAGTTGGAAAAATTGAAAGTGGCATGGTTCTGATGCGTCAGAACAGGAATGGCCAAAGGATGAGAAACTCTTTCGAGTGAATCACAGCCATGGGCATCAAAGTACTGAAGTCTTGGTGGAAGCATCGGAATAGACCTCAGCTTCTTGCAATTCTTCACGTCGAGCCAATTTAGATGGTAAAGTTTCCAAATGTCAGTTTGCAGACTGACAAAATCATTTCCACTTAACGATAGACGTCGCAGAGAGAATACTCCATTAACACCCTGTAGCCAGCCGCTCGGGCCGTGTATGAACTTATCTGCAGAGGCTTGGCCCTTGGATATAGTGATGTTTGGCATCTCTTTTGCTCCGATCCTGTCAATAAGTAAACTCTGGAGATGTTTCATGCTCTCCCTTACATCTGAAACATTCTTAAGCCTTGAACAACCAGAAAGTATTAATTCTTCAAGAGCTTTCAGCTCTCCGAGACAGTTGGGAAGACCCTCCAGCATTTCACAGTTCTTCAAATTCAACACGACAAGTCTCTGGAGGCTCTGGATAGCAAGAGGAAGTCCTGTGATTGATGTGCCATCCAAATGAAGAAACTCTAGACTCTCAGAAATTAGTTGAAAGTCCTTCAGGTTTGAGCAGCCACTGAGTATGAGGGTTTTCAGCGAGATTAAATTAATATTTGGCAGAGACCAAAGACGTATGCATCCTCGCAAGTTCAGGAAAACCAGAGACTTCATGTTTTGAATCTCCACTGGCAATTCCTCCAGAGCCGTGCAGCCTTCCAAGTTTAATCTTTGAAGGTTTTCAGCCTTTGACAATGCTGACAAGTCGAACAACTGATTGGAGTGGCATAGATCTACCCATTTTAATCGTGGTGTGTCCTAAGAAAAGTCATCAAAATTCAACCGCCAATCAGGAAAACTATTCAAGTATTATTAGCCATCAAATAAAATAAAAAAGAAACTGCAAACAGATGGCACAATAAAACACACCTTAACACCTTCCCAAATACGTTGAATTTTGCTGTAAGGCAGCCTAAGATCAATAAGATTTTCCGGTCTGAAATCTGGTGGAAGTTGCTCCAAAGGGAAATTTATGAAATGAAAATACCGAATCTCTTCCAAGGGGAGTGAAAGGCCATCTGGTAAGTGTAATTTGCATTTGGCTTTACATTGCCGAGAACAATAAGAATTATATATCTTGAGGTATCGAAGATTTTGCATATTGGTGAAGGTCATTCTTTCCAACGGAAAGCTCTTTGTCTCTCCGGACATGTCTAAGAAAATACCTCTCATACTATTAGTTCCCTGGTAGCAAGATACAAGAAAACACCTTAGCAAACATAAAGTAATTTTATTCTAACATGTCAGCAAATAATATAAGAAATTATCTTGAACGAAGTTCCACAGTTTTAAGGATCATATATCCTAAAATTTATGGATATAAAAGAAAATTCGAAGCTAACATTGATATTCTAACATCGCTCGGAAGGTGTGCCATTAAGAGCAAAAGGTAAGTAGTCAGTACAACTAAAACCTATCATTCAAAAGATAAGCTCTGAAATTAGAATCCAAGCAAAACACGTTCCTGGTAGCATTCCTATAAAAAACTGGAAACCGAAATATTGAAAACAACAAGAGGAAGAGTTTATTAAAATAATTTTGCAGGGTTAGATCTCATATGAAGAGAACTTGTTGTCTCAGCTATTTGACAGAAGCAGTGTCATCCGCTACCCTAGTATGATCTAGGAAACTCTCCACTTTCTTATTTATTTTAAGTTAAACCATTTATTAATGGTGTTTTCATATTATCTGAAAATATTCATAATCCAATCTAACAATTACCTTGCAGATAAATATCACTGATTGTGTTTCATTCCAGGTAACAGTTTTCTTTCATAAATTACTATCAAAATTCTAGAAGTTAGGTTAAGAGAAGCCAAGAAATGTTGGAAGCATGATCAGATTTTCTCTTTTGAGAAAAAAAAACGTACCGTTTCAGTGTATGTATCTTTGTAGCTCCACATCCGATGCAGCCAAGGAGAACCAAGACCCTTGCCGAACCTATACAATAGATCATTCATCTCTACTTTCCCGTCGGAGACTGTAATCAGGAACTTGTCGGCGAGATCTCTTACTTCACTCACGGCATCAGTAGCGTCAGGATCTCCTGAATCCAGTAAACTCCGAACAAAATACTCATCCTCTGACTTGAAAAAATGCACAATGTCGAGAAACACATCTTTTTGCCGCTCATTAAGTTGATCAGTAGAGAATTTCCAGACATCTTGGATCGTTGCATTGTCACGACCTGTTACTGTTGTTAGTCTCTGTTTCCAGTAATCCTCATCTTTCCCACGAAGTTCAGTACCTAGTGATATGAGGGCCTGCGGATGCCCTTGGGCGTAATCCACAAACTTTCTTGAGAGAATCATGAAGCCCTGTGAGGGACTATAGGTTTGATCATCAAAGGCATGATAAGTAAAGAGTTGAAAGGCCTCTTCGTCGTTCAATAGAGGAACTACATAAATATCATCAACGAATTCCTTGAGCAATGACCTGTCACCCGTTGTGATAACAATCTTACTGCCCTTCTTAACCCAATCTAGGTTTCCAAGGAGAAAATCTAACTGCTTCCTGTCACTCACGTCAGTGAGGACAATAAATACTTTAGTCTGGAGCAGGATGTCCTTAACAGATTCATGTGTTATCTCCTTTTGTTTCTCTGGAAACTTCCCCTCAAGTAAAACTTCCAGTAAGGTCTTCCGCAGCCAGACTAGCTCATGGTCCTTTGACTTCTTACATATACCAAGAAGAGGCATGCAATGTACAAATTTGCTGTTCCATTCTTCGTACAACCTCATTGCAAGAGTAGTTTTACCAATACCAGGCATCCCAACAACTCCAATAATTCGAGTTTCGTCGCGATCAAACTCTAACTTCTGCTCCAATTGCTCCATACGTAGCTCAATTCCAAAGAGGCGATGGTTGAGATAAGTTTCAAGTTTTTTTCCTTTTCCTGTGGGCAATTCAGTGTTTTCTTCTCTCCCTGTAAAAGAAAAAGAAGATTGATTTTTTCTTTCCTGCAACGAAATCTCGATCTTCTTCTCGATGTCCTTGACGATGGATGTAATGAGCTCGCTCTCAAGACTGTCAAACAAGAGAAAGAAAACAATAAATGCGACCCAATGATTAAGTAGTATCAGCATCAAAGTTATATAATAAAATTTGTATTACCGGTCCTCCTCAATTACTAAACCCTTCAAGCCTCCAACACACTCCAAAGCTTCCTTCCATTTAATGACACGGTACTCCCTACGACTCCTCCAAAAATTCCAAATCCTGATACCGAAACTTCCCTCCAGTTGTGTAACCTGTAATTGCTTCAGCTTGTAGAAGATTGGAATAATTAGGAGCTTCCCTGCATCCATGCGTTCTTTGATCTTCACCAGTTTATCTAAGCACCAAGTTGATTCAGTGTACCTGCTTGAGAAGATTACTATAGCAATCCTCGACTCCTCGATCCTCTTGAACAGAGGCTCACTAAGATCTCCTGGTTGTAACTCATCTTCATCAACATAGACGTTGAATCCAACCCTTTCCAAGGCCTCCACGATGTGGCCAACAAAGCCGTCATGGAGATCGATTCCCCGGAAATTGATGAACATTTTATACTTGTAGGAGGTCAGTAAGGTAGAGCTTGTGCTAACTTCTTCGTCATTGACTGCTTCAACTTTCTCGTTTGCTTCACAAAGGAAAATGTCATCCTTGACTGATTCTGCTTCACCTAGGACACTCTCATCTTTCTTCTGTTCACTCAGTGAATCATGTGAGTCGTTAAGTTGCTCTGCTTTTGGAACCTGGATCAATATTCTCCTCACATCCTTGACAATGCGACTGATAAACTTGGACTCATCACTGCCAAATGGATAGTAATAAAAACAATGAGACACTTTGACCGTGTAAGGGAATCTTTTAATCTAAAAAATGCACGTTTAAACCCTCTTTCCCATGTTTAATTGATACCATTACAGTGTCTATAGCTCACTGATTCAAATACGTTTAGTCAGCAATCACGAAGGCTAGAGTCTTTACCTGTTGTTATACAAGTGATATCCCATCATGCACGAAACGGAATCCAAAGCTTCGTTCCAGATCTTGACCTTTCCAGGATCAAAACCACGCATGGTGGGATTCAACAAGTTGAGGCCGGAGCCACCTTCTAGCTCGGCACATGTATCCAGCTTGTAGAAGATTGGAATCACCTCGAGTTTGCCTTGTTCCATTCCTTCTTTGATCTTGACAAGCTCCTCTAAGCACCATCTCGATTCAGTGTACCTACTCGAGAACACTACGATCGCGATCCTCGACTTCTCGATCCTCTTGAAAACAACTTCTTCACCAGTTGGCTCATCAGCGTACGCGTTGACTTTGATGCTTCTCAGGGCCTTCCCGATTTCATGGACGAATCCGTCGCGGAGCAAGTCGCCTCCGTGGGAGTTGATGAATACGCGATGCAGCGGCGGGGATTTGAACTTGGTTGGCTTCCCCATTGAGAGGGTTTTTGCTTGAAGCGAGTGGGAGTTTGGGTTAGAAGAAGGGATTGGGAGTTAATGCAGGAGAGCATCTTCGTCAACGTTTCTCAGTTTTCTTTTTTTAATGACTGGGAATTTTATATTATCTTTTTCCTGTCTTAAATCTGGATCTAAGCGTCGTCTTCCTTCTTTAGCTCCTACTCATAAAATATTAGCAGAAAATCGAATTACTACAGTATTCCTAAAACTAGGAAACAACCATGAGCCCAACCATGAGCCAATCCTGAGATTTTGGGGCCATTACAATGTCTATGTAAAAAAAAAAAAAAATTACATCTCAGGTCACATTTCATCTTTTTATTATCCTTTAGGTCACTTTCTTCTCCTAAGACACTTTTTTTAACTCTATCATCTTTTGGTTAAATTCTACTAGTTAAAACAAAATTATATTGTAGCTAGTGGATCTCATCCTAACTAAACCACATAAGTGGTGGGATTTTATATCAGTCTTGATCTATGTCCCATTTCGATGGCTTAGATTTACTCTTCCCATTTTTGATAAGACACATCTATCTTATTAAATCAGAAACATTACAACTTCTTCTATGTAGATTTTAAAGGTGGACCTCATATATTTAAATTAAATGTCTCATTCCTTATACATAATACGTACCATAGTCTAACTTTGCATTGATGTATTTCCTTAAATACAATTCTTTTTTTTTGTCTAAATTCTATATATAGTTTCACATTTATTACATATCGATTTAAATAAGATAGATACTAAGAATACTAAAAATATTAATCTTACTAGAATTACCCTATACAATTCATTTTAAATTGATCAGTATACTTTCATTGGTCATATTGATTTTATTAGTACGAATAACATTAGGTAGATAAATCATATACACATACATAAAGATTTGACTATTTTTTAACTACCTTGGGCCTAATTTACTTTCTAAAACAAATAACACATAACTTTATATATTATATAGAATATAGTAATATTGTATAGTATTATACTTATACAATACTACTAAAAACAAACCAAACTGAAATATAATATATATCGAAAATGCTTTGAACCATTACTGACAAAATATATTATACCTCAGGGATAAAATTCAATTTCAAATTATGTAATAATTATTTTAAAAAATTAAACTTCGTAATGTACAAAAACATAAGTTTTATATATTTTGTGTTACAATAAAAAGACATAACTCGCGCTTGCAAAATATTATTTTTACATACGAAAGACAGTTTTGCTATTATTCTTTAAACACAAAATTGAATTATACAAACTCGATACTACATAAAACTAAACAATACAGAATACATTTTAAAAATAAAACCCGTGCGTGTACGCATGGCCTTTGCGAAAATCGTAGATATGTTTATATAATATATAAATATATTATGTTACACATATTTTCATATAAATAATACCCCAATGTAAGTTTTTTATGATAAATATTGAAAATACAAAATATAGCACTATATATTTAAAATAATATATAAAAATCTACTTTACATTATCATAAATTTTAAAAATCAAATTTAGTAATTAAACACATTGCTTATTTAAACACATTAGTACACATTGTTATTTATCAAAATTTTATATTAATACACTTGCAATTATATATAACATTTAATACAAATAACGATAAAAAAGTTTGATTCCCGCTCGGTCGAGCGGGTCATGATCTAGTATCTACTTAATTTTGCAACCATTAGATCAACTAGTGTCTTTTTTAGCATATGTGGCCAGATTATCCCAATTTTATTAATCTCATTTTTCAGTTCTATCATCGTCATCTCATTCACTTTGTTTTTCTTTGTTCTTAATCCAAGGAAAAAAACAAAAAATGTTGTCATTGATCTCTTGGTTTCAATTCTCTCATCTCTCCTTTCACATCTCTCATAAACTCTCAGATCGGGTAAGTGTAACTAGTGAGAGAGAGCACTGGACTTACAGAGAGGAAGGAAGAAGATAAGTAGTGCTCAGTTTAAGATCCAGAACGAAGAAACAATTACTGCATTCTCTGCTTACGCCATGGATCTCAAGAATACCAGACCTGCTCTCAGCATTACGCTCACGGCTAGTTCTAGTTTTTGCTCACTCTTTTTCATTCGATGCCGTCGCAGTCGATAACGCTCCCTCTGTTGCCACCGCCGTGTCTTCTTTAACTCCAGCTGCTTGATTCGAGATGCCAAGAGACAGAAGAAGAAATGATCAATAGATGATGGATTTTCTATTGGAGAGGGAGATTAAGAGGTGGGTAATTTAGATTCTCTTCGGCTTTGATGTTTGCCAGAGGAAACAGATCATTCAGAGAGCGCTGGAGCCTGGAATATGTTAATATTTGATGACTAAGTGCTCAATCTTGCAGATTTTAGTGTTCGGCAATTGTAAAGTTTTGTTTTGGAATCAAGCTAGTTTCTCTTGATGATACTACTAATGTTTGATTTTGGAATCAAGCTAGTTTCTCTTGATGATACCACCCCAGAATTTTTTTATATAACCTCATGCATTTTAGTATTATACATGAATGGTGTACATATGGATGTCATATAAATCTGGTGTACACATAGATATAAGTTGGTGTACACAACACACATGTACAACATAGACATTATAAACATGGTATACACATAGATATCATATAAAGTTGGTGTACACATGGAATCATGGATATCATATAAAATTGGTGAACACGACACACATATACAACATAGAGATCACAAAAATTGGTGTGCACATAGATATCATATAAAGTTGGTGTACACACGGATGAATATCATATAAAGAAGGTGTACACAACACACATGTACAACATATACATCATAAAACTGGTGTACACATAGATATCATATAAAATTGATGTACACAAACATCATATTAAGTGTACATGTTCTGTTGAACAAAAAAAAGTGTGCATGTTCTAAAGATCTTGAAATATTAGATGAACCCATAAATTGATTCTGAAATAAAATGATTCTTAAACAAGAAGGCACTGATTCTAAAAATCAAAAAATTGATTTTGGGAGAAACTAAAATAAACCCAGAACATAAAAGGAGCATCTGATCGTTGGCAGGAAAACTCAACGGAGACATGTCCATTCAACGGCGACGGTGAAACTGGTGCGACGCTTCAAGGTTCATTCCGTTTTCATCTCGTCTTCATGCTCCGTCGTCAGTTATCCTTCTCGCCTGCAATTGATTCCACAAGAGATTTTTTTAACTTTTTTATCTGGGTAATTGTATCAAAAGGGATCTACACGATTCTTTTCAATTAAACTGAGTTTAATTTATTCTTTGGGTCCACCATATACAGTATTTTAATGCTCTATTTTAATATTCAAAGTCTAACTAAATGGACAAACAGAAGGGTAACCAAAAAAGGCTTATAGTTTCGTTTTTTCACGGGCAATCATGTACTTTCACACAAAAAACTGTCTATGTAAGAAGAAGTGACCCACTATGAAACCAAAACTTGAAATGTGACCTACGGCGTAAATCACTCTACAATTGGGGGTTTAAAAATTTCAGGAGCCTGTTGTAAATGTTTCATTACGCATGGCCTAATACCGGCTCTGACCATGCGCATAAACGCGCGCGAGAGAATTTTTTTTATTTTTTTATTTTAATGTTTAATTTTTCTTAAATATATTTTAAATAAGAGATAATTGATTCTCATATAGATAATTGGATCTTTAATTAACTTTCTATACATGATCTAATATTAATATTTTAGTTCTAGTTTTAACTTTACATACAGCTCGCTGCCAACCTCACTTGATTAAAGATGTGTCAGTGGTTCAAGCATAGATTCTAGTCCTAGCTATATCTCTCCATCCCGTTCATCTTCTTCTCTCGCAGTGGTGAATCTAGAAATTTTTTTACCGGTGTCACAAATAAAATTAATTATTTATATATTATTTTGGAATTTAACATATTATTTTGTAATAATTTAAAGAAACATACCTAATTATAAATAATATGTATATAAATATATGAATAAAAAAATAAAACACAATTTCTAATTAAACTGTTTGGCCCAAACCAAAAATATTGGTTAATTAATAATTTAGCCCTACATATAAATAATTTGGGCTTTAAATTCTATATTTTGACAAAATTTAGATGGGCTCTAGTACTAAAACCCAAGTTAGAATGACAAAAAGTAAAGGATAGGGGTGCAAAATAGAATTTCGAACCCAGGTTAGGGGTGTCAGCCTTTAAGAAATTTACCAACTGAACCGTCAAAATACTTTGTTTCAGGCGTACAATTATAAATTTTAACTTTTAACCGGTGTCAGCTGAAACACCCCTAAGCCCTACCTGGGTCCGCCTCTGTTCTCTCGTCTCTTATACACTTTCTAGTTTTTTTTTATTTTTTTTCTTTCTCTTTTTCTTTTCTCTTATTTATTTTCTAATTGGTTTGTGAAAGGAAGAATCGAATAAGCAAATGAACTGGCTAGTTTTTTAGCCATAAGAAAAAAATCTCATAACTATGAAGTAAAAACTAATCATTAAAAAAAAGAATATTTTTAATTTGTTTGGATGGTTACTTTGAATGAGTCTATGCAAAATTCAATTTTTTCCTTTGGGCTTTTAATTTTTTTGGCTTGACATGAGTTTTAATGTCTCTGAAAATTCTAAAATATGTTTGTGATTTAGTAGTCCCGATTCTAGTTATTAAGCTAAGAAAAAGTTTTGTTTTCATGAAGGATAAATTAAGTATTCACCATTTCAGACAATTAAGAATTACCTCTACACAAATTTATCTAGACGGAAAAAGATGAGGTAGGTAAAATGTGTACAAGTAATTATTATTAATTGATACATAATTTATTACCTGATAAATATTTTGATATATGGTTTTTTCAGTTTTTACATTTGTTTCACATATAATTTGTTAGGTGATAGATTAGGTGATACATGGTTTTGTCTTGATAAAAATTTCTCGAAAATGATTCATTACATGATTAATGATTTGATAAAAAAATTTCGAAAAATGATTTATTACATGATAAATATTGAAATGGAGAAAAATATATTTTCAGTATTTTGTGCATATTTTATTATTTTAGCTATTTTCATATTAATTAATATCTAATAGATATAAAATTTAAATGAACTAATATATTTAAGTATATAATTGTGTTTTAGATATTTTCAATATCCAAAATATTTTAGTTTAGATTGGATTCAGATTTGGTTATCCGGATATTAAACTAATATGTTGGGATTTACATACATAATTATTGGACCACAGTTTAAGAATACCAATAAAATGGTTGGGTGTGGTGTCAATAGTGTTGGCCAAGATGTAATTTATAACCAATAACATGTGCTTTTATAAAAATATTTGGTAAATATAATAAAACCACAATATAATCGAGTGAAATGGGTTAGAGTTGTCTCATGAATAATGTGATCTCTTCACTCGATACATGAGTTATGTTTTTCAATCGATTTCGCGAATTTTTTTTTTTTTTAAGTTTTTCTGATTTCTTATTTTTTCTACAATCAGATTGTGTTTCTAATTCTTGATTTTTTTAACGACTGCATTGATAAGGTATAAAACCATACAAAAGTTCCAAAGTGAAAGAGATGAGAAACACAATTACACTCAATGTAAAAAAGATCTATGAGCATGTAAGAGATGCTTCTCTAAGAATCTGATGATGTAACCAAGCCGGACCTCCCAAAGCCAAATAAGACTGCAGACGTCCATCCCGTAGAACACTCTTCGCAATTTCTCGAACCACACTATTTGATGACTTTGTCTCTGTTTCAAAAGCTACCGAGCAAAATCCTGAACACAACGCATTGATCCGGTGCAGAATAATCCGATATCTTGGCCAGTTCAACGGTGTCATAATAGCCTCGATCATATCCAGCATATCAGAGCCCACAACAATGTTCTGGTATACTTCGCAACGCCCACTCTAAGCATCTTAGCTCCGCCGTAGGTTCTAATTCTTGGTTTGGTATGCAAATTTTGTAAAGAAAAACAATATTTTGATAAACTAAAATCTAACTTTGTGTGGTGTTTTTCACCTAGATTTTTTTAATTCATAACCAGTCATAATTATTTGTTTCTTTTGTATGCATAAACCCCAACCATTGCCAAGTTCGACAAAATACAGAATTTTCAATTTCTAAAAACATTTTCATTCTAACATTTTAGTTGATGTGAATCTTAATGATTTTGTAGTTTATTTATTTCAACAATGATATTAGTTAGTACTTGTCTGGAGAGAACTTGAATTCACTAATACAAAAATTAATAATACGAAAACTAAAAAAAAGTTAATTAAATAAAATAGTGTGTGAACACATTAAATTATCTGCGACAGAATTAAGAAATTAATGTGTAAACACATTAATTGCTAAATGAATGTGAGACTGACACGTAAACATTTTTGTGTCAATGTTTGTGAACACATTTTTGCAAATTAGGTGTTTTCATGCACTATGTGCAGTAATAATAATTTAAAATATAAAATATATTGAAAAATAAAATAATATTAATATTCTAGATTTTATTATTTTTACCAACATTTTAATACAAATTTTGCTTTAACTGAATACAAATAAAGAAAAATTAAAAAATGTTTTAAATATACTTAAGAATAGATATGTATATATTTAAACTATAATCTTATATATATTTTTATCTATTTATTTTGGATAACATAAATTAAATTAATTTGCGTAAAATTAATAAAAATTGATATAAAAGCTGTATAATTATCAAAAGTACAAATGAACATTGTTTTAGAATCTTTATATATATAAAAGATTTTAATAATATTACGGTTAAACATTAGATTTAATTGAATATACAATTAAAATAAATAATAAATTTTGTTTAAATCTTAAATTATACTTAAGAATAGATATGTATATATTTAAAATTAAAATATAATATATATTTGTATCTATTTATTTTGGTTAAAATATATTAAATTAAATTGTATAAAATTAGTTAAAATTGATATAAAATATGTATAATTATCAAAAATTACAAATGAATAGTATTTTTAGAATCTTTAGATATATAAAAGAAGTTAATAATATTATAGTTAAACATTTATATTTTTAAAAAAACTGTAAAACAATTTGAAAATCCTTTTTAGTAATATTTTTTATAATTATAAATAATATTTCAAAAATTTGAAATATTGTTAAATTATTTGTTGTCATATTTGAATAGATTTACTTTACTGATGATCTATAATTTATTTCCATATTATAAAAAGTTACCAAAAAAAGAAATAATTAAATGTAATTGTCAATGTCATATTTAATTTTAAAAGCTATGTCATTATTTTAATATGCTATGTCATATTTGTTTGGTCAAGATGATTATGGAGAGGAAAAATGTCAAAATAACTTGGCAAATAATGTCAAGGGGAAGATTTTTTTAATATATTTTTAATATATAAGGGATAAAGAGGCTCTCCAAATCTAGAGGATCATCTCAAAACATCTATTATATTAAATGAGAAGTCATGACTTCTCATTTATGTGTGGTTTTTTAAATAATGGACTACTTACTAGAGTTGATTTATTTTCGATCTTAATAATATCTAATTCAGTTGTTAGAATAGATATTAACAGTAAATTCTATTTAAATTCAAAAAAAAATAGAAGATTAAGCAATATTTTGTTATTATAAAATCTTAACAATATCTAATTTTCGTTGGGTTTAAACTATAGATGATCTATTGGGTTTATAGATAGAAAAACATTTTGACAAACTTAGTCTAAATTAAATATCTTATCTATTAAAAAATGTATACAAAAATTATAATTTTAACAAACTTAGTATAAATTAATAATTCACTGATTAATATAAATCTGTGAAACTAAAAGTTAATTTTCAAAAAACTTTATAAAAATCAAAAGTCTTCTTTAATATCTTTGAAGAAGACAATAAAATAATATTTTACCAATCTTTATATATATTAACCATTTCGATAATGAAATCATAATACCAAAAAGAATTATATATAAGAAGATATTATTACATGTGAAATTTTGAAATATTCTATTCAAAAAAAAGAAAAATACCATAATATTATTATGTTTTTATAATGAATAATCGTCAAAACCTCAAAAATATAATATATACCAATATAGAATTGTGTGTTACAAAAAATGCCAATTTAGAATTGTTTAAAAATATTTATATAAAAATAAATGATAAAAACACCCGTCCGGTTGGGCTGGTCGAGATCTTGTTACAATCTCATCTATTAAAACTGAAGTACAATTAAAATATAACCCTAACTTTTGCTAAATATTTACGGTCAAGGGCCACTGGCCTTATTTATTAAAATCCTATCGAGATATAATTTTTTTTATGCGCTGATTTAGTTAGCAAACTAAACGGGCCATTTTATAGTTAAACAGTCCAGAAGTCTCACATTATATCAATAGTTAAGCCCAATAAATTCTAATTGTATTTATTTAAACGGATTCGTTCTTTTTCAATTAATCGTTAATATAATATAAGATACACATATGTATTTAAAAGTATATAATAGTTCTCATGTTGCTATAGTTACCTATGTTACTTATAAACAGAAGCGGGTACGTAAAGACGGAGAGTTTTAAAGACGGAGAGTAAAAAAACGTAGAAGCGAATTTAAAAAAAAAAAAAAAATAGTATATGTCAGAATATTTAAACTTAACATGTAAAATACTATTAATTATATGTTTATTTTGTTTTTAAAGAAAAAAATAGATTGTGAATTAGGAGTGGGCGTTCGGGTATCCATTTAGGTTCGGTCGCGGTTTGTTTCGGGTTTCCAGGGTCGAAGATTTCAGTCCCATTCGGATATTTCTAAATTTTGGTTTGAATTCGATTCAGATCTTTGCAGGTTCGTTTGGGTTCAGATAACCCATTTAAATTATTTTCAATATTCATTATATACTTTAAATTTCTCAAAATCTATAATCAAAATAATATATTACATATAAATTTGAATAATATGTGTCAGAATATCTAAACTTAACATATAAATTGGTTTGATTTAAATATTTGGATAGAAAATCAATAATTTTTTTAAGTACTTTTGAATTTTAAATATACTATAACTATTTTTAGATATTTACATTTGACTATTTATATATATTTTCAATTACTTAAACCAACTTAAAAGTATCATCATATATATTATGGATGTTTTTATATACATTAAATCTAAAATAATATATATATATATACATACATACATATAAGTATAAAAATCTATTTCGAATACATTCGGATATCCGAAATACTTCGGATCGGATACGGTTTCAGATTTGTAAATACTAAAATTTTGAACAATTTGGATATTTAATCGATTTTGGTATTTTTTTGGATAGGGATCTGTTCGATTTTTTGGATTAGGGTTTTTTTCCAACTTTAATATTGACATGAAAAACAAATAGCAACATAATTTATAAAAAAAAATACACCCGCACGGGTGTGCGGGTCAAAATCTAGTTAATATAGAAGGGATAAGGAGGCTCTCCAAATCTAGAGGATCATCTCAAAACATCTACAACCATATTGGCATTTTTCTACGAAAAACCAAGAACTCTGAACATAATAAAATGTATTTTATGTTATTGGCTGAGTTCCATCTTAATACAGAGACTTCTCATAAGCTTTAAATTAAAATTAGATTCTGACCCGCCTTTAAAAGGCGGGTATTTTTTTGTTGTTTTTTCAATATAAAGATTGATGATTCTTTGTTTTAATTATATAAACTGTGACATGATCAAGTCTCAATTATGCGGTTTTGTTACAGTGTGTACAGTATGACGAAATTTAAAATGCGTCACAACCATTTTATGTTTGTAAATAAATTAAATAATGGTTTTATCCAGTGTTTTAAAATCCAACCCGGACCCGCGGTTGAACCAGAAAACCTGGTGACCGAAAAAAAATTCGGGTTGGGTTTTGTAAAAAACCCAAAATTTAAAAACCCGCAAAAACCCACTCAAACCAACTAAAACCCACTCAAACCAA
This sequence comes from Raphanus sativus, assembly GCF_000801105.2. Taxonomy (NCBI): domain Eukaryota; kingdom Viridiplantae; phylum Streptophyta; class Magnoliopsida; order Brassicales; family Brassicaceae; genus Raphanus; species Raphanus sativus. Next base: position 17,721,340 of record NC_079514.1, on the reverse strand, counting down.
CTAAAACCCAAAACCCGGTACCGGTTGAACCAGTAGATAATTTTTTTTTAGTTGTATATCAAATGAAAATAAAAATATAAAAAGTTAAGTTAAGTATTCTAAATATTTATTAAACATAAAATATATACATATCCAAATTATTATTTTATGTTTTAAAGATATTTAGAAAGTAGTAACTTTAGTTTTATATATATATATATATATATTTTTTTTTTTTTATATTAGCTAATATATTATTATATAATAAAACTAATTTATTTATTAATCTGCGGTTCATCCGCGGTTTACCTGCGGTCGACTCAATGACTCAGTAACCCGGTAAATCGTCCGGTTCAATGTTCGGGTTGGTTTTCAAAATATTGGTTTTATCCGAAATACTTACTTGGGCTATTATATAATTTTAAATATTTATAATTTATATAAAATATTGCTAAATATATAAACTGGCCAATAATATTTTTGATTAAGTCTCATCCTCATGTAGAATTTCAATCTCTAATATCAACTTATTAAAATTATTACAGACTTTAATTTGTGGTATTTATATTAAAAAGTTTATGGAATTTGAATTTGATTATATAAAAACATAACCCATTTAATTAGTTAGTAAGCACATCTAAATATTGAAATAGGCCCACAAAATCGAAAGACCATAATGCTATTAATAAATTTTTTAGTTTGTTCATATCATTAAGGACATTTTTGGAAAATTTAAAATATTCATTAAGGGTATAATTCAGGAATGATCATGTTTTAATGGTATTGATCGTGTTCTTATCATTTATGCCGATCTTAGATTCAACAATAAGATGAAGTTGCTTGAGACAGTCTGAGAACTTCGTTCGAGAAGGTTACTTGGAGACCTGCAGCAAGTTGATGCAATGGTCGGGACATAATGTTGCAAAGCAGTGTTGAATTCGCAATCTCATTTTTGTTTTATCTCTGCGGAGTATATTTTGTTTAACAGTAACATCCGCAGAATTTCGCGATCATTAGGAATGTTTAGTAAAAATTACTACTTGGGTTGTTCAGAGTTAGAAGTGTTTTTCAGGCATACGACAAAAGAAGCAGCTCAAACTAACCTACCCTCGACTCCACGAAAACTGATGAACCCTTAATGATGCTCAGGAGATGTTTTTTGGTAGGTTGCCCCGCCCCCATGGTCGGACGCCTTCGTCAATGCTCGGTGATCACGCAATTTCTAAAGTTTGGCTAATTTCCCACATAATAAATTACAGTAGAGAGACATAAACAATAACACATTTGAATGAGTTAACACCAAGACCAATGTACTTTCGTCCAAATGTCACAAGTCTACAACAAAAACATAAACCACTTAACCTCGTAGGTTGGTAAGTGTTCCAGGTAGATTCTGATGTCTTCAAAGTTCAGTTCCCTAGTCCAACTTACCGATTCACTGCCACAAAAATGCAAAACTGAAAGCCTTCTTTTTTATGTCCCTAAGATGTTCTCTGTTTTTTTTTACTGTTACGAAAGAAAAATATCAAAACTTATGTGCACTTGCACAAGTTCTGGTCGTCATTTCCATCTTTTCCTTCAATATAACACGATTGAATTCCAAATTTCTAAGAATAGAGCATGCTTGAAGCTATCCGATCTTGTTCAAAACGTTGATAAGCTCTTCTAGTTCTCAGAAACAAGACAACACTTGAACCAAGCCCAATCACCGACAAGCATCCCCACCACACAAACGTTAGGAAATAACAGTCTCGTCCCATACATATAACCGACCCGGTCTTTGACCCAGCCGTGCTATGGGATTCATAGACCAAAGCAGCTAAGAAACCGTACACCAACGATCCTATCGGTATGTTTGTGATGAGGATGTTGTGGTTAACACCGACGCTGTTTGGTCCAAAGAGCTCAGACGTTATGGAAACAGCTGCTGCGAATATGAAACCCGAGCTTAGACCAATCAGAGCTGTTCCTGCTTGTAACGCTGTCAAACTTCCTGATGATGCCAGCAAGAAAAGAGCGACGGTGGTTGGAAAAAGAGCAACGGCTAGCCACCCGGTTCTAGCGAAATAAAACTTCCTGCACAATTCAATAAGATCATAATCTTCTCAAGACGCTAGAAACAGAGGTGTGCAAAAAGAGACTTACGCTCGGATATAGTCTGGTGTTGCTGAAAGCAACCGACCAAAGAATGAGAAAGACGAATAAAGCGTGACGAGAGTTGTTGTCTCAGAGTTTTGTCCTAAAGATTGTGCAATCTGTCCAAGGTTGTTGCTATAGACAAGTCCAATCGTGCCACCGCAAAAATAAGCTATATAGTACAGCCAGAAATCTGATCTGCGCAATAGCATAAACAAAGGATGTTCTTCTCCAAGCATTCCAAGCTGGTTTCTTGTAATGAGCTTACTGCAACATGATCTGTTGTCATCATCTTCAATGAAACTCTTCTGAACAGGAGTAATGGCACTTCGCAGTACTACATCATCGTTTAGCAGCTGATACCCGTCGAAGCTAGCTTCACGTGTGACCATTCCTTTATGTATCTCAAGCTCGTCGACATCAACGAGATTGAAACCGGAACCTTCTAAACGGAAACTGGAGTGGACTTTGTGTAGATACCAGTTACGAGCGTAGACTAGACCAGGAATGCATAAAGGGAGAATCAAGAGGAGAATTGATCCACCAAAGAGGAGACGAGCTGAGGTTACACCAGAAGTCTTTGAACCAAAGATAAGCAGATAAACACCGTTCAAAACCGCTAATATGTTAAGCAAGAGAAACATGAAAGAGTCCCTACGAACTCCGTCTGGTGGGAGAGGCTCAAGAGGCGGTTGGCGAAGAATAGGGATGAGAGCAGCAAAGGAGACTATAAGAGGTATAAGAGCGTTTAAGAGAAGGTATAGCTGTGTGGAGATAGGGTTGATTGCGTTGTAAGCAAGAGTGTATAAGGCAGCACTTACGCCATTGAAGCTCACTGTGAGAGAAAGTGCAAGTGATCTGTTTGCAGGAAAGTTTCTGATGCAGAGCACAAAGCAGACTGTGTTAAACCAGCAGATACTTAGCCCAGCTAGCAGACAACACAGAAACACCTGCCACAACATTAACCACAAGGAGTATCTGAGACCATGTCACAAAGTTAAATCATTTTTCCCAAGAAAGTTAAAAAAATATTAAATTGGCTAGGATCACTGCTAAGATAATTCAAATAATTACCTACGGCCATAACAAATTCAATATTATATTCATCACATGGCATAGATTCTCCACTGTCTACTCATCAACAAAGAATAGTCCGAATAGTCCGAATGCAAAGGGAAAAAAAAGAGTATTTAAATGATTTTTGCGACGAAGAGAAAAAATATTAATATATACACCAAGATCCGATCACAAGAAACTACAAAGATTCTCTGTACAGTCATCAAATCCAAGATTAAGCCGAAAGAGGCCAAACAAAATCACGTGCCAGCAAACAGCCAAATGCAACTTCACTTCTAATGTCTAAACTACCAATCCACCAGTCCACTATCAACAAACCTTCAAAAACTTCCAAATCTTGTTTTCTTCTCATGTGCAACCAAAAAAAAAATTATAAAATAAAAATATGAATACTCTAATAATACGTAGGTTAACACGAAGGAAACAACTAAAAAAAACTACTATGAACTGAAACAAAATGAAAGATATACAGAAGAACTTTAAAGATATAAGACGTTTTTAACATTTTGCTATCAAACTTGTTCTACCTGTGAAATTACTAAGGCGTTTTTTTTTGTAACAATTACTAAAGGCGTATAATCTGTCAAATGGCGCCAAGAGTCTTCCATCAACATGGTTCATATTAATTATTGATTATCTCTCTGATAAATTTCTTATATTTCTGTAAATTTTTGTCAAAAAAATTATGATGTTCTTAGACAATTTTTATTACAAAAAAAACTACATTAGTTAATCATCTGTAAAGCTGAAGAAAAGGCTTTACTTATATGATATGAGTCACTTGAATTTATTAAAGCGATAAAGTATTGAAGCTATAATTACTTAAAGCTGAAGAATCGAATATATGTTTCAAGAACCAAGATTAGGTATACTAATATACAACTCATTAGTGAAAAAAACGAATTGATTCACCGATTAAACAAGAGAGAAACAGAATATGCTCAAGAAATCAAAATGTGTAAAGAAGAAATGAATTTTACCAGGATGTAGGGCAGAGAGATAACGTTAGTGATGACGAGCCACTGAACACCATAACCAACGAATCCCATAATCGCCGCAGCGAAGAGAACCGTCCAGAGAGGGAAATACAAGAGCGCAAGCCCCGATGACCAGCCGAAAACCTTGCCGAGATCCGAAGCGACGGCGAGGTAGTTCAGCTGAACCTGAGATATCCCGAGAACCGATTTCAAATCCGAGGAGTAGGTCGAGAAATCGAAATTGGTACCAGTGAAGGCTTGAATCCAGATCGTCGCCACCAGAATCATCCATTTTCGCGACTGTCCCGCCATCTCTTTCAACCACCACAGTCTTGATAATCTACGACGTGGGCTCCTTAATCACTGGAGATTTTTTTCTTTTTTTTCCTTTCCTCTGGGGGTTCGATGTGTTTGTTTTTGTGTAAAGCGAAACTTCGCTGGTTTATAGAATCTGAGAAAAACGGTTCAAATATAACAAAACAAAACAAAACATAACAAAACAGCGATCAAAAAGTGTTCTGTTTTTTTTTTTTTGTCAAGGGATCAAAAAAGTGTACTGTATTGGTTTACGTGGCGGCATTTCATATGAGGAGGTGTAAACCGAGTTGGAATCAATTTTATTTGGTTTCCTTTTTAGTGTCGGCGATCAATTTTATTTGGTTTATGATTTTTGGTTTTAAAAAGTAAAAACTCTACTGTGATTTTGGTTTGGTATTTGATGAATAAATAATACATTACTATATCTTATCATGCAAAGTAGATTTTACAAACTTAGTAATTATATATTTATTATATAAATAATAATATTTCAATTAATTAGATTTCAGTAAGTATAAATCATTCTTTTGATTAGAGTTTGACACAATACTAATACAAAAGGAAAATTCTAAAAATTATTTGCATAGAATATTTATGACTGAAACATATTTCATTAGAAAAGATATTTTTGAGTCAGTTTTACATCTATCAATTAAAATGTATCACATATTACATTACATCATTGAAGTTGGCTCCAAAGAAGTTTTGTGTCATTGAATTCGCTAGCTGACTTGATACCAGATTGTACATTTGCATCGAAAGTTTATGATGATTCGAACGTGATATTAGCATAGTTATTGGAACTTAATATTTGGTTTGAAAATCAAACCTTTTACCATCTTAGTTATAGTTCGGTTTTGATATTTTATTAGAATGAATCGATTTTGATAAAATGAAGATGATGCGCAAGCACTAAGTACGCACGAGGAAAACCAAAGATGGTTGGCACCTGAACAGGCTGTTTCTAACCCTAATATATCTGAAACCGAGAAAGTGGATATATTCAACCTAGGAGCCATCATTGAGCATACGTTAGGTATTCGAAGTTTTTGAACTGGTTAAGAAAATGAAGCAAGTAGACCCAAAGTTGAGACCTACTACCATTCAAGTGCATAATCATCCTCCATTTTGGACACCTGAAAGGAAATTAGAATTTATTGGAAAGTTCGGAGATACAATGAAGGCTTGGGATACATCGTTGATAAACAAGTTTGACTGGGATGATTAATACCAAAGTTACACTTGGAAACTAGATACTGCTGTCAATAAAGTATCAGTGTTTCAATACTTCGACCAGCTATTACCGGAGCTCTTCATGAAAGTATATAACTGGGTCTTTCGTAATTGGACAGCACATCCCTCCTTATTTCAGAACTTCAATGGATATTTTCCTTAGAAGATTCTCTGTTATGATTTGTAACAACGTACTTTGTGGGTATCCATGTCAGTTCAATGTGATGATCTTTCATGTAATGTTGAAGGTCATTTCCCATATCCCGTGTTTTGAAGTCCAAGTTGCAGTTAATGTCTTAATCTGAATTTTGTCTATACATTATTGCCCCAGTTTAATCAATGAGTTCAAACTATTAGCTGTTGGTATTTTAATCTGTGTAGTTAAATAACTGCGATTTTTCATCATTTTCTTTGCTTGTATTTAGTATCTTATCCGGATGTTACGTTTGATGCATCCAATAGAGTGTTGGACTGGTAAACATGTTTTTAATGTTTTGCTGCATCCACATGCAAGTGTCTAGGTACGTGAAAGAGAAGAACTTTAAGAAAAGAGAAGATTATTACGCAACAATGTGTGCAAATGATGGATAGCAAGAAGACTCTCTTCACTACTGTTGCTCTTCCCAGCAATAAACTGGATTTCTATGTCTTTCTTGAAGACCCATCTTCTAGCAGGTGCAAGAGTTTGATTTATTTTAATATATTTTCAGTGTTTTCTTGTGTGTTTAAGTTGTATGATGAGATATATTCTTTATTTGCAGAAACAATACTAGCCCTAGCCTGAATGAAACTAATGAATCACGTGGATCCAAGAAGTTCATGGTGGAGATAACCTATACAACAAAGATCCTCATGCACGATATTGCAAGAGTTCTACAACCCCTCAACCTTCAAGATGTGATTAGTTTGCTTAAACCAAACAACTACTTCTTCCCGGCAGAATCCTCCTTTTTTCTCCATAGCTTCATTCTGGATTTAACAACTGCTTCTTCGTTATCTCTTTTGTCTCCTCAACATCATCCAAGTACACTTTCTTCCTCATGATGAACAGTGTTGTATTATAATGTTTGGTGTTTCTTTAATATGGTTTTAACAAACTGTTGATTTGTTTGTTGAGATGATATTTGTTGGTTTCACCTATTAGGTGTTTATATTGTTTTGTAACATACTTGGTTTGGCCTTGGCCTTGGCTTGCAGATGTGGGTTCTTCTCTTGGAAATGGGTGGATTTCACTTCTTACTAATCATTTCAAACACTTCAAAGTCAACTTAAGCAATGTAAACCGGTTGTTCTTCCTCTGCAACGTAGGACTCTTGTCTTTTTTATTGTTTATCATATTTGCTTAGTACAAAACAAATGTTTTTTTTATGATGTCTATTTTTCTTTTTTCATACAGTTGTTTCTACCATGTGCCAATGCGACCAACAACTCATCAACTAATGATTATTGAGAAATATATGGTTGGATTTTTCAGATTTTGGGATTTATTGGTTTATGTTGGTTTGTAGTGAAAGAGACTAGAAGACTATGTTGTAAGAGAAAAAAGAAGAAGAAAAAGACTCGCTCCAAGGCACCACTAGTGGGACAACTAAAGGTTAACCCCCTTCTACCACCGCTTGGATCATCACTGGCAGAAGATGATAAAGATACTGTTCATAGCTTAATAATGATTATGATGAAGCTCCACTAGTAGAAATTGATGGACTGGGTGAAGGAACAGTGAGTCAAAGAACAGCGGATCAAAGAACAGCGGGTCAAGGAACAGCGGGTCAAGGAACAATGGATCAAAGAACGGGTGAAACCCATCCGAGTCTACCGGGTCACGCAAATTTGGTTAGTTTGATACATGAAACTCAAACATCGTCTATGGGTGATGATACTTTGGGGATGATGGTAAACCAAGATGATGATGATACGGGTTGGCCTTACAGATCGAGGTGGGTAGCTTCCAATAGACGATGAAGCCATCCCATGCATCCTTCGTGAGCTTGGTCGGCTTCTCGTCGTAACCGTAGATCTCCCACTTGTCCTTCCAATCGGAGACAGTGTTGCAAAGACGGATCTTTGCCTTTGCAACAAATTCCCTCTTCACCCTCTCGGTAATTCCTAAGGACCAGTGTCACATTTAGTGAAACAAACAAAATTTCTAAAAATTAGAATAAATAATTAATTATTATATATATATATATTAAAGTTTACTGCAAAACATTTAAACCAAATCGTCTTAACGTGAGTTGGAGTCATGCTGCAGTTCGGATAGACTTCGTCGTAATATCTCTTTATCGTCTCTCAAACGCTCTGACCAATACGGTTGTTGGTCTCAAACCTGAAAATAGAATGAATTTGTTAAAAAAAAAATAAAAGAGATTTTAATTTTAAATTAAATGATTAAATGTACTTACCAATAAATACTCGGCGGTCTATTTGGGTCCAGAATGTCTAAACCTTTTCGTACAGGTTGGGCAAGCAAATCCTCCACTGTATATTTCGCGAATGGTGCAGATGGAGAGACCCAAAAATCTGGATGAACGGCCGCTGGGGCAGGCTGATCCGGGACAACCTGAGTCCAAAGCCCCTTTTCCTTTCTACTCGTTAAAAGAACTATATTGTTCATATCAAAGAAGACGTCAGGGTAGAAAAGACTTTTATCCCTTTGCACTGTCCATACCTCGTGAGTGACATCTTCTTTTTCCATGTCAATGAAGACGTCACAGTGTTGGCTCTGTACAGTAGGGTTTGGTAGGGAAGTAGATTTCCTGACAGAACAAGCAAGGGTTTTTTCCTGATGTACAGAGGCGGACCCACGTGCATAGATGGTGGGTCAGTTGATACACCTTAAAGTTTATACTTTTGATTTTGTTCAGCTACAACGTTAAGATTTGCTAGCTCTAGTGGTTCAATCTCCTTGTTTGACACCCCTTAACCCGAGTTCAATCTCTCTTGACACCCTGTTTTTTACTTTTTTTTTGCTGGATTAAAAAGCCCATTTAAAATTTTGACACACCTTAAACAAAATTCTGGATCCGCCACTACTGATGTATGAACATGATCGACAAAATAGACTATAATTAGAGTCACGAGCCGTCCCACTAGGAATGATGTAGATTCCACTTTCCCTGAGATTCCCCCTCCCTCACTTCATATTGTTTCCATGGAAGAGAGATTGTGAAAACTCATACAAATCGCGAAATAAAGAAATTCCATGAAACAACTCCAAGAGAAGAATCCATTTCTCTGTTTATAAGTTAGTGTTATATATATTTTTTACTCTATAGTATATATGTTGATAGCGTTATATCAAAATTATTTGGGCAATTCTCCATAATAATCCATTTTCAGTTTTTTTTTCAAAAATAGCACTAGAAGCTAAATAAGTTTGAGATATTTTATCATTTTCCAACAGATTTTTTATATAATTTGTTATGTTTTCATTTAGTTCATTAGAGCACATGCAATGGAAGTTTATCACGAGTCCTTAGCAGTTAATCCTAGGTTAATATAAATACAATAATATTATAAAACCTAAGTTAGCTGAGGATTGGTCATTAATTAAGGATTATAAGAATTTGGTCCTTAGCGACGTGACATCATCTGATTGGGTCGGCGGAGTAATGTGTTTCGTTTTGAAAAAAAAAACTTCTCATTCTCGACTCAACACGAGAAAAAAAAATTTCTCTCGAACGAAACGGCGTATACATGAACAATTTGAAAAATGATTTAATTAAAAATATTTAGAACAAATTTGGTGATGAAGACTAATAATTATTGTATATTTATATTTAATCATGCAATAAATAAAAATTTTAATTTCACATGTTTTAAAATTTAATATATTTTTTATTTCTAAAAATTCCAAATTGAAAAACACCATTGAACATACAATTTTGATTAGAGTCCTTAACTATTCAAAAAAAAAAATATTTTAATAATGTTAAGGATTCCAATGATGGTAACTCCAAGAGATGCTCTAAATATTCAAGATTCAGTTACTATTTATCTATTTTATGATGCTATTTTAGATATTATTCATCAGACGTTTTATATATATGATTTTTTTAATATATGTTATAATATATATATATATATATATATATATTAAAATTAAAATATATAATAATTTAAAAAACCCGGTTCGACCGGTTCAACCAATCAACCAGTGAATACGCCGAGTCGGTGTCCGGTCCGGTTTTTAAAACATTGAAGATTATATATAATAAAGATTTTAAATCTAAAAAATTAAAAATAGTTCCCAAAAAAATTTTGGATTTCAAAATTAATTTTTTTATCTAAAATTTTTTTGAAAAAAACTTAGAAAATAAATTCGTAAAGGAAAATCCAAAAAATTGCAACAGAATAAAGTTTTTCGAATAAAAAATATTTTTTCATTTATTTAAATATCTATTTATATTTTTAACTTTGAGTAAGTGTATAGTTGTTATTTATCACTTTAATAAAATATTTTTAGTCATTTTCCTACTTATGTGTTTTTTGGTGAAAAAGCCATTTTTGAAATGGTAAATATTAGATTTGTCCATCTAATATTTGAAAGATTTGATATCGCTGAATAAATAGCTAGTAAGTAGAATAAAAGGTGCATAAAATGTTGGAAGTTATATAACGAAAGAGGTGGGAAGTTATTTACTATTGCCGGACGTAACGACGTATTTAGGAGTCTCTCTCTACATATGGAGTTTTCAAGTCCAAGATGCAAGTCCGGTCCATTTTGGGGAGTCCTAGAGATATTATCTCTATGGTTTACATTGATTATTATACTTGGTTTGGAACCCACTTGTATATATAGGCTTCATCTTTTTCACATCATACGATCGAGTGTGTTTGTTAATAAAAATATCAAATCCAGTTTAAATCTTCTTCGTGAAGCTTTCTCTTAGGGCAAAGCCTAATCACATATATACCTGCTCCAACACACTTACCATTATACAACGGAAAGACAGACTGAAATGTGCTAAGCATAGATATATAACAATAACCAAAGCAGAACAAGTTTACCAAAGCAACACAAAGGATGCTAATGAATCGATTCCTTTGATGGGTCTAAGAGATCTAGCAAAAGCTACTACATTATTTAACCTTTTTACACACGCCGGTATCTGATATCAGCAACTAAAATTGCTTGATAGGGTTCACGAAGGGTTTAGTTTCACGTTTAGGGACCAGAAGATCCACACCTGAACTTGTAGCTTCTGCAACTTCAACAGAGCAGTGAAGCTCAGGTGGTGTTGAGTTCTCTCTCAGAAACATGAGCTTGGCAATAAGTTCCCCTGGGAGATCAATGTCAAGCTTATAATCTGCTACAAGTTCAACGATGGCTCTCAATCTTCCAACATCCTTGTTTTTAACCTAGAAACATAAGATTTAGCAATGTACAAATCAGTGAACAAGATTAAACACATGGGAGGAACCGAACCAGCTCTTACTTTTCCCATGGCAGAGTGTCTCAAAACGGTGATCTCTTTCATAAGAAGAGTTGTGGCTGAAAAGTCTTTAAGCTTGAGCAAACATATTATCCGGACCGCAGGTATGTACTGATGATTCTTTATGAGATCTCTAACAAATTCTGCAAGAAGATGAAAGGAGTGATAAGACCTTAACAAATCCTCTATAAGATCTCTATAACAAAATGGTTCTAGAACCTGACCTGGGATTTTACGTTTGAGACCAAAGAAGTGAAACAGTTTTGGACCTTGTGTGTAATGAAAAACAGACGAGACAAGTAGCGCAGTCTCCTCTTCATTGATCAAGCTCTTCAATCCAAATGCCATAATGAATAACAAGAAAGCCAAAGCCTCATGAGATGAACTAGGAGCTTCGATTGTTATATTCTCTTTCCATATACTCGCCAACTCTTCGGCCTTCAACTGCATTTGAGGATTTTCTGATCCTCTAATTCTTGCGAGCTCCTCAAAAAACAGAACCAAGTTCTTCACGACCGAGTCTTGTAACCCCAGCTTTTGTCTTCGATAAGCAGTTCTAAGCTGTCTGTCCACTAGATCCAGAACAAATTTCGCTGGATTAGATATAGCTGTAAGATAACTGGACACTTCACGACGACCAAGAGCTTCCGATGAGAATTCATGAAGCATGAGAGCATCTCCAGTAGACAAAAGCTCAGTCTCTGCTGCAATGGGCTGTGGCTCGTGCTTGACAAACACACTGCTTCTCAGTCTCAACTCTGTCTTCTTCAGCTCGAGTTCGTTTCAAGTGTTCTTCAGTGATGTCCTAAGCTCAAAGAGTGTTTTTTCTTCCGACTTGATCTGGTTCTTTATCAAAACAAGTGCCTTTTCTTTATCCCTGGCTTCAACCTCTGTTGATTTAAGTTTATCTGTCTGTTGCTCGATCTGCTTCTGGATCTCAGCCAACTTTAAACTCAGAACTTGAAGCTGTTTTTCCTTCAGCTCAACCTCCTCAACGACCATGTCCAGATGGTTGTGTAACGTCTTCAACATCTGAGAAGAATCAGTCTTTAGTTTCTTAGCACCAGTAAGTGCTGCCTCATCTTCAACTCTTCTTTTCTCCATCGCCACTAGCCAAATGGATTCAACAGCAACAAAGAACCTACAAATCAAAATTAATTTTACACATTCAAAAAAAAAAAAGAACCTGCAAATCCGATTCCAAGAAACATTGTAACAAAATCATGAGTGGGGAACAAAAGTAAGAAAAACCCACCACACAGGTCACATAAAAAAACATTCTTTAACACAACAAATAGAAAAATATACAGAAGCTAACGCTTCCCAAAAGATTACAAAAACCCTAAAATCTGAATGAAAAAAAGGCAAGATTTTTCAAGAGGTTCTATGTATATTGCAGGAAAAGGTAAGTTGTAGATGTAAAGCAAGAGCTCTCCAGGAAAAAAAAACCCATTTTTTTTTATAAATTGAAGTGACCCAGAAGCCTAAAGTTCGGGAAAACTTCAGAGAAATGCGGAGATTTATCAGAGGAATGTAAAGAGACAAACAAGAAAAAACCCTAAATTCACATGAAAATGAAGGAAAAGAAAAGCAGAGTTAGAGAAGATATAAATAAGACGTACAAGAGAAGTTTTGCGTGGCGTAGTAACAGTGTGATTCTGCAGAAAGAAGAGAAGACCAAAGACTGAAGTAAAAGACGAACCTATGAACGGAGCCAAGAGATGAAATGTTTCCTTTGTTGACCAAATTGTGGCCTTTGCCATTGGGCTTTCTTACAAAAGATGAAAGCCCATTGGAATCACATTGGTGTCTCTGTTATATCTTTTGTTCAACGGCAAAAGTTCATTATATTACAAAAGGATTCAGTATTATTTCAGATAATAAATTTTGTAAATACATAGTGAAACGTCATCTTTATCTTTGATTAAAAATATATGGGAAAATTGCTTTTTAGACAAAAAAATGATAACTATATCTTATTAGACTAATCTCATATACTTTTATCCTATAATGCTATTTTTTTCAAAATGGCAATAATGCCCTTAATTTTAATTAAAAATTCGAATTACAATTAATTTTTTAATAATATTAAAATATAATTTTAACTAAAGTAATTAAAAATATTAAAAATTCCAAAAAAACAAACTTCAATTTTTTATTTTTATTTAAATTTGATTTTATAATTTTTTATTTTTCTAATTTAAAAATTGTTTTATAGATCACTATTTTCTATTAAAAAAAGATTTTCTATTTTTTTTAAAAATCGATATTCTGTTTTTTTATAAATTGAATTTCTGTTTAAAAACGATTTTCTATTTTTTTAAATCAATTTTCTACTTTTTTATAAATCGATTTTCTATTTTTAAACGATTTTCTATTTTTTATTAATTGATTTTCTATTAAAATGATTTTCTATTTTTTTAAATTGATTTACTTTTTAAATAGATTTAATTTAATATATATATATATATATATATATATATATATATAAAATAAAACGATTTTCTACTTTTTTAAGAAATAAATCGATTTTCTATTTTTTTAATATCTTTTTTTTTACAGAAGGTTCGAAGGCGGACGCGATGGCACCTACGCCACGCTTAACTCAACCGACTAATCCCCCTGGCCCGGAACCAGCCGGCGCCAATACCCATTACCCAAGGGATGCGATGGCACCAACGCCACGCTTAACTCAACTTGGGGAGGACGTAAAGCACATTCTGTGGCCACAAGGGTATTTGAACCCGGGTCCTTATTGGCGTTGTAGCTGCCTCAAGACCACTGGGCACCACCTCGTGGTTATTTTTTTAATATCAATACCATTAAATTAGAATCATTCCTGAATTATGCCCTTAATGAATGTTTTAAATTTTCCAAAAATATCCTTAATTTTGTAAAGGACTAATAAAATTCATTAATGGTATTTGTGTCTTTTGATTTTAGACCTACATATTTTAGATTTAAATAGATTAATAAATAATAGACTTGCACATACTTATAAGATATAATACTATTTTTAATATAAATTTTTTAGGTTTAAATACTAGACCTATATATTATGAATCTAAATTATCCAAAAAGGATAATGACATCACAATATTATTTTCTTAAATTTATGTATCATAAAATTAAATTCTAAATCTAAAATAAAAAAATACAAAATTGATAATAGGTTATTAAAAACAAAATAAACTAATAATGTCATATCATTAAGTTTTTTTATATTATCATTTTTTATTTTGATGAAATAATAAAAATGTCATCAAAGTTTAAAAATCACAAGTTTATGTAATATTAAAAAATGATTAAATTAACAAAAATCTTAAAATATTATCAGATATTTTGTATTTTTAACGGATTATTGGCATCACATCACAGATTAATAACGATTTTTTAAGTTTTTACTGGTTTCTATGAATTTTTAATTAGCGATTTTTTCATTGAATATGAACCGAATTATATACAAGATACGGGTCTACCGGTTCAACCACAGATCTGAGTCGGATATGAAAACACTTCTTAAAACTCAAATATTATTTTTAAAAGACTTTTAAATTATATGTTCTCTAATAAAAAGTTATAAATTCATCAAAATCACTTTTGAAAAAATATATGTTCTATTTCTTTTTATTTTGAAAAAAACAAAAATTTGAAAACTCAATTGTTGTGATTTGAAACAACAATAATGGTAATATGTAAATCAATTTTGTGTCAATAAGTAAAAAATCTCGCGCTTAAGTAAGTTAAATAAATTAATTTAAATTTACTTGTGTTAATATTAGTCCAAGTAAGAATTTCGGATAAAACCATTGTTTAACTTATTTACAAACTAACTTATTTACAAACATAAAACGGTTGTGTGACGCATTTTAAATTTCGTCATACTGTAAATACTATAACAAACCGGCATAATTGAAATTTAATCATGTCACAGTTTATATAATTAAAACGAATATATTTTTTTAATAAATAAGGAAATAAAATATTTCCAAATATTCTCTTCCGATATTTTTGGAATTGTCTTTATCCATAGAATATGTATTAGAGTAGACATATTTGAAATTGATTTCTACTAGTTTTAGATTTATAGTAATGTGTAGATTTTGATTTCTATAGGTTTTAGATTTATAGTAAGTAATGTGTAATTTCGATCTCTATAAATTTTAGAACTATAGGTTAAGCGCGAAATGTGTTTTCTAAATTTTTTTAGATTACTATTATTTACGTAGAATACTTATTCTAAACATAGTAGATTCAATAAAAAAAAATGGATTACGTTTTTTACTATGTAGAATGTCGATTCTACTTTTTCAGAACAAAAAATGAAATTATGATTTAAACATTTTTATAACTGAAAAATATATCAATACATAGAAATAGTTATTTCATCAGTTTTTACTATTTTGAATTTTTTTATTGTAAAACTATTTATTTAATTTGTTTTAGAAAATACTAAAAAGTACTAGAGGAAAAAATAGTACAAAAAAATAACTTAATAGGACACAGTTATCATTTTTTTGCCTAAAAACAATTTTCCCTAAAAATATTAGTTAAAAACACATATCTTACATTTCTCTTAGAGCCATTACTGGTAAGTACCTTTTCATGAGTATCTTGCATGTATAATAATAGGGGTGGACGTTCGGGTATCCATTCGGGTTCGGTTCGGATCTATTCTGGTTTCGGATTTTCGGAGTTAAAGATTTTAGTTTCATTCGAATATTTTTAAAATTTGGTTCGGATTCGGCTTAGATCTTTGCGGGTTCGATTCAGATAACTCATTTAAATTATTTTAAAATTTTTAAAATTCATTATATACTTCAAATTTTCAAAAATTTATAAATAAAATATTATATTATAAATAAATTTGAATAGCAAATGTAAAAATACCTAAACTTAACATATAAATTAGTTTGGTTTGAACATTTGAATAACAAATATCAAGTTTTTTTGATGTTTTAAACATAATTTAGCTATTTTAGACATTTACTTTTGACTATCTCTATATATTTTCAAGTATTTTTGAAAAACAAAAAGTATCTTATATATTTTAGATATTTTTAATATACATTAAATCTAAAAATAATTAATATATATATATATATATATATATTTCAGATACATTCGGGTATCCAAAATATTTCGGTTTGGGTCGGGTTCGGTTTCGGTCCTATAAATACCAAAATTTTGAACTCGTTCGGATATTTAATGAATTTCGATTCGGATTCGGTACTATTTTTTGGATCGGGTTCGGTTCGATTTTTCGGATCTATATAATAACATTATTGTTGAACTTTATAATTAAAATTTAACATAAAAGAAAATTAAACTAATAGAAAAGAGACACGTTTGGTTTAAGTTTCTTTTAGAGCAGAGTAAATTTCTTCCCGCAGGTACGTACCTCAATTAATTTCAATATTTTTTTGTTGAAATGTTAAATTTATTTATCAACAAAAGAAAAAAAGTTTACAATACGAATGAGTTTGAAATTTTAAAAGACAGCAACTGGAGAAATCGAAACTAGTTTCTTCCCATCCAGCGGATCATCATGCTACTACACTGTCCAGCGTTCCTTGGACGTAGAGAAGAGATACGATTTCAGATAGTTTTGTCTAGGAACCGCGTGAGCTGTTGTGCCGTGCGGTAGACGCCAGTGTGCTTCCTACTATTCTGTTCCCTCCATACGCTGTGAATGACAGCTTGGAAACAGAGCCGGAGAAGGCAAGAATCAATGGTGGACCTGCGAGGTGACAAGAGCATTGTGATAGTGATGCTCCAACCCGGGTTTGGACGAGGCAATAGAGATCCTACGAGGTCTGTCCACACCGTGTATGAGTAAGGACAGGCGAAAAAAAGATGGTCGCGTGACTCGTTTGGCTCTCCGCATAGACGACAAGACTGGTGCTCCCCCCACATTTGTGTACGATCACCAGTCGAGAGTCTGTTGTGAATTGCTAGCCACGCAATAAAAGAATAACGAGGAACAGCCTGAGAAAACCAGATCAACTTGTGAATTGCTAGCCACGCAACAAAATTAATTTCAATATTCTTTTCATTTAATTTCAACTAGGATGATATCCGGACTTTTAAAGCGTGAAAATGTTTTTTTGTCAACAAATTAATTAACATATATATTTGATTCTAATATATTTAGGCATGACCATTAGATTTTGGTTCATATTCAATTTGTATATTTTGGTTTTTGGGTTGGTTAGAGATCGGTTCTATAGTTTTTTTTGTTATTTTAAATTCAAGAAATATTTGAATTGATTGGTTATTTCTAAATTTAGATTTGGTTTGAGTTTTGTTATTTTGGTTTTTAAATAATAGTGAGAAACCTGATAAAATTGTGAGTTCAATTCGAACACATGGGTCTGAGTAGGACTGAGCAAAAAAACTGAACCCGAAAAACATAATTGAAAAAGTAATACCAAATCCAAATCAAAATTGGTTAAATATCTGTACAAGTTTAAAATTTTGGTATCTAAAGAACCGAAACCGAATATAAACTGAAATATTTCGGGTATTCGAATATATCCTAATGAGATTTTTTATTTCTAAATGTGTAGAAAAATAAGAATTTATATTTCTAAATATATTATTTTTAAATTTAGCATTAAAATAAATATTTTAATATATTAATTTGAGTTCTATTTAAAATTACTGTGGCATATTTTAAATTAGACATGTGACCAAATATAAAACATGTTTCAAACACAGTTTTGTATGATAATCATTATACTAAAATTAAGCCAAACTACAATTATACCATCATTTATAACTTCTGTAAACCAAAGTATAAACCGACTTGAATTGAATATGGTTATCTAATGTGTTCAGAAAACAAAAGAATATGGTTATCTAATAGAATAGAATAATACAAAATTATGTTAATATTCTATACTTGATTTTAAACATGTCATATACTTTAGAATATTAACATGTTTCATTTGTTAAATGTAAATTAAACTGAATGCTACATTAGATATAGTTATACATCCATGATCCTTTAGATATAGTTATACATCCATTTGTTCAAAATTGATTAAGAATAAACGTGTACATATTTTTAGTGTTTTTTAACCGTATCTAAGATAACAGTGTTTGAAAATAATTTTTCTAATGAAGTGTTTTATTCATTGAATTTATAAGATTTTATGGAACATAATAACACAATTCTATATCCATATTAAATCCCTATTTGATATGTTTTAGGTCGGTTTTTTTTTATGTTTGAGGATTTATGTGATTTTTTTTTAACGCTGATTTATTATGATATTACAATTATTAGGAACATTACATAGACAATTCGACAACCGACAATACTACCTATCTTATGAAGATCTACACCTAACTACATCATCTGAGCCGTCCTATGAAGATCCACGCCTGACCAGATTTACTTGCACCATGTTGAAGATCTCTTGTAATCCTTCCTTCCATAATCGCATAGTTGCCTGTAATCATTCCTTCCATAATCTGCATAGTTGCCTAATAAATCGCGCTTTCTCCGGGACTTGAAATCTAGATTTAAGAAAATCTGCAATAAATTGCATAGTCTGGTAGTCAAACCCCAGACCTGGGTGTAAAAGCTTTTAGACCTTAACCATTAGGATAAGATACTTCCACAAGGATTTATGTGATTAATAAGTGTGTTTTTTCATTGTGAGATTATATTTTCCTAACGATGTCTACGTGCCTTAGCTCGGGTTGTATGATTAAACCATATTTTAACACGGTTCTATAACTTTCCAGTTCCTGATTAATGAAAACATTTTTACTATTTAACTAACCAAATTAAATTTACATAGTTAAACACACTTTACAAATTTAGAACTGACAATATTCTGTAGTTCCACAAAATATTCCCAAAAATAAATCTATACTATTAAAAGTTCGCTTTTGAGGCTCCATAGAGCGTTCATTTCAGCGGAAAAAATTCGTTGGAAAGACGGCACGTGTCATTATTATTATTTTTTTTTAAATATTAATATAAGAAATATTGCATCAAAATGTCAATAATGTATTATTACCATTTTATATTTAAAAATTGAATTAATATATTCGAAAATTAGAATAAAATTATATACAATATAAGAAATGTTGGTATTACATTTTTTGCATTTAGTTTACATTTTTATTATTTCAAAAAAAAAATGTAATATTTCTCAAAAAAAAATCGTCAGAAAAATGCCACGTGTCACTATTACTAAATATTTTGTTTTAAAAAAATATACAATTAAATAAATATTACATTAAACTGTCCATAATGTATTATTACCATTTTATATTTATAAATTAAATAAATAAACTCGAAAATTGGAATAAGAAAATATAAAATATAAGAAATAGTAGTATTTTTACATTTAGTTTTACATTTTTATTATTTCCAAAAAAACTAAATGTATATTTTTCTTATTCTAATTATAGAAAAAAAAAACTAAATGTAATATTTCCCAAAAGATGCCACGTGACATTTTTAAAAAATAAAACAATAATAAGGAAATATGAAATATAAAGAAAAATGAATAATAAGTAAATATACAATATAATAAATATAAATATTACATTAAACATCTATCGTAATATTACAATTTAATATAAAAAAAGAAAATTAGAATAAGTAGATATACAAGATAAAAAATAAAAAATAAGTAAATTTTCAATATAAGAAATAGAAAAACTACATTATATATATATATATATATATATATATATATATATATCTGAAAATATGTAAGTAAAATAAATACTAATTAAATATGATATAAAAAATAGACATATTACATTAGCCATCTATCGTAATATTACAATTTGATATAAAAGCAAAATAATTAGAATAAATAAATATACAATATAAGAAAAATTAAACAATAAGTAAATATACAATATAGGAAATGTAAAAACTATTTTACACACCTATCTTAAAAAATTTAGGGTTTTACAATATAAGAAAAATAAATAATAAGTAAATGGAAAAAATACATTAACATCTATCTGAAAATATATAGTTATACACTTTTATTATTTCCAAATATTTTTATAAGTAAATAAACATTATAAGATAAACAAGCATACAATATAAGAAATAGAAATACTACAT
The DNA here is from genome assembly GCF_000801105.2 of Raphanus sativus. NCBI lineage: Eukaryota > Viridiplantae > Streptophyta > Magnoliopsida > Brassicales > Brassicaceae > Raphanus > Raphanus sativus. The sequence continues at coordinate 17,701,082 of NC_079514.1, read as the reverse complement.
TAAACATATATCATAATATTATCATTTGATATAAAAGTAAGAAAATTAGAATAAGTAAATATACAATATAAGAAAAAAATAAACAATAATTAAATATCCATAAAATAAAATATTACATTAAACATCTATCGTAAAGAAAAATAGAAATATTACATTAACTATAGTAAAAACCTCTTCTATACAGGATAATATGCTTGGATGAGTTCACATGCAAATAGTGAAGAATCAACTTATATGAAGTATTTTTCATATGGCTTCATCACTCATAATTTCTTCATCTCTAGGCATAAGTGTCTTGCACATTCTACAGAACATGTAAATATGCAAAAAAATATACCAAGCATTCAATCTTGTAGTTACAGCGTTTGCAAATGCAAAAGAAATATAGACTAGAGACTGCATTTTCAATAAAAATATATTGTTTCCAAACCAGTAAGACGGAGAGATTGGCGAGTGAAAAATTGTGGATTTTTTACCATGCACATGACTGTTTTCAGTCTTCTCCTTTCAGCTCATCACACAAATGAGCAATAATCATTCTTTCCTAATAATTAAAAGAAAAGAAAACATAACGAGTTACAACTTTCTGGAAGGATGGTAAGTAATATTGAACAATAAATAAGAAACCAACTCCAGATCTATCATAACCAAACACACCAGCCATAAAAACACAAACAATGGTAAAACACAACCAAATCGTTCATCATAAGCAATTGCAACACAAGGAGTGAGGGACACAATCATCTATTATAAACAAACACACCATACATAAATACAGTCGTGATTAATATTACAAGTAAAAGAGTATACTATATTGATCTTCAAGATGTACACATAGCAACATCTTGAAAGCAACAAATAGTGGCGTTGCCAAAATATAATGAAAAGGACCCCACTCCCACAAACCAAAACTTTAAAAGTTACAAAATAACATGATGCTAACAAAGAACAAAAGTGATAATCACAAAAGATGTCATAGATGGAGCACACATCGAAATCTACCACGAGAAATCACGGCACAAAACTGCTACAATAGTATAAATATAAATATGCAAAAAAAAGCCAAAAGTTGATAAAAGCTTCTACTTTAGACAACGCTAAACACACAAGGATCCAATTTTTATAGTTGTACACAAACTAAACTTAGTCAAAACTCAATATCACATAAACCCATCAACTGTTTCATATAATTATCCCAACTTTAGCTATACAAAAGAGAAGTCAAGGCAGAAATTACGAAAAAGAAAGAAAGAAACTGATCACCATGATTGAGAAAGAACATGAAGAAGCTTGAGAGCGAGAAGAAGGGTGAAGGAGAAGAGCAAACTATGCGCTGAAACCGCTTCTCTACACCAATATTTCTTTACCCTTAAATCTCTAACTCAATCAGAGAGACCTTTTTTTACGCAGCTCACAATTCAAAATTTGATTGTATGAAATTGGTGATTTTTTCACGGAAAATTTCAAGAAACAAACACATAAGAGAAGAGAAAAGGATTTGTTATTAAAAACGGTTTTTTCAAGTCATCGACAGAGATTGACTTTCCATGACAAAGTCAAATGATGGCTAGCTTAGTTTATGATAATATTATTTTACTTTTTTGTATGTGACTGTGTATAAAAGTGAAAAACAAATTTGAAAAACTAAATTAGATTTATATTAAAGATACAACTATTAGTTAGATGTTTCTTTGTTAAAAATGATTGAAGTGACATAATGTTAGAAACTAAATTAGAACAAACTTTAAAAACATGATTCTATTTTGATTTGTAATTTGATTTGTAAAATAATAGAAAAATTTGACGTGATAAAAATAAAAAAAAAATAATTTATGGGCACGATTCGTTTCCGTCAACGTGGAGATGAGATAAGGATCTGGTTTATGTTTTTGGTTATTGACACTTGATTTGGTTAGGTTAATGTGGATATTAGATTGAGATCCGATTTATGTTTTTGGTTTTTAATTGACATTTGATTTGGTTAATTTAGAAGCCAATTTTCAGAAACAAAAACAAAATGATAGGAAAACTAATATTTTTAGTCAAAAGAAAAAACATATATAATATATAATGTTCTGATTATATAATATAAAGTTCCGTTGGAAAATATTTATTAGATTTCATAAAAAAATTAGAAATAAAAGTTCAAATATATACAAAACTTTCAAAATTTAAACTATCACAAAAAATACAAACAACAAAATTCAACTATCACAAAAATGTTTACATCATTGTAAAATAAAATAATTTCAAACTCAAAAAATATTCACACTCTTTATCATGCATAATATAGATATAAAGTATTCATAAATTCACAAAAATATATAGTTCGGAATACAATATCCAACGAAGTAATTGTATACAAAATATTTAAAAAATCAAAATTGCCCCGGGCGTAGCCCGGGTTAACCCTAGTCTTTTTTTTTGAACAAGGTTAACCCTAGTCTATCTTATTATATAAAGCTTGGTTCTTCAAAGTTACTAATTAACATGATTGTGACATGTGTCAATAAATTTTTAAGATGGTGACATGTGTCAAAAATATGATATAATTCTCTTTGGTTTATTATTTAATAGAGATTTTAAAAAGGAAAAGTCTTTTAAAAAGGAAAGTTTCTAAACAATTACTATTAAATAATTTTTATAATTACTTTTCACTATTAAATAAAATTTAGAATTATTTCTTCAATATAATTTTTAGTATATATATTTTGAATCATTATATATTTTAGAAAAGGAAAATTACTATTACATAGTCTTTTAAAATTCTATATTATAAAATATTTGATAGTAATTTTTTTTTTAAGACTAAATAAAAACAATAATTGCAAAAAGGTATTAGAAAGTTAATTCTTTTTTAAAAAAGAATTATAATGTTTATTCTTAAAAGCCTAATTTAAAGAAAATTGTAAAAGTACTTTTATTATTTTCTTATAAGTAACTAACTTTCCTTTCCAATAGATAATCTATACTATTAAAGCATGATCTTATTGGCTTTTAATACTAAAAATACCCCAATCTTTAATAACATTGCATATTTCATTAAGGGCAATCAAGTAATATTAATAACACATCTATATTGGGTCACTTTTTTTAAAATCCAGCCCATTGCTCACATCATCTCTTTTGGGCCATTTGCGCCGATTAACAAATCAGATTCAATTTTTATTTTTTTTCGGATCGTGTTCGAGTCGGATCTTTCCGAGTCCGGGTAGGTTCGGTTCTCATGCATAAGAACCTGAAAAATAACCAAATAACCAAAATATCTAAAACGGGTTCGGTTATCTATACTCAGAGTAACCAAAGTATCCGATTCAGTTCAAATTTTTGTATCCAAATTACTCAAAGTAACCAAAAGAAACCAAAAATATCCATTCTATACAGTTTTTTTTGGGTAAACTTTTTATCCAAACTATCATATTTTATCCAAAAATACTCAAAAGTACTAAAAATGACTACTATAGTTAACTTATGATATTAATTTAAAATATTAAAATAATTATAAATATAATTATAACATATATTTTTAGATATATATTCACATTTCGGGTATCTTCGGGTACTCATTTGGTTCTGGGTTCGGATCGGGTTCGGATTGGTTCTTCGGATATAGCAATTTAGAATTCATTCGGATATTTACCCCGGGTCTGATCGGGTTCGGGACCCTGATTTTTGGGTTGGTTTTGGATTGGTTCTTCGGGTCCGGATATTATGATCAGGCCTATACTCATTTAAAATGAAACACGATAAAGAAAGATAAAAAGCTTAAGTCTTTTATAAAAAAAACAAATATATGAAAATATGACATTTATTAAATATTTGTCAATTTAAAAAAGGATAAAAGAAAATAAACCCGCGCTTTAAAAGCGCGGATCAAAATCTAGTTGTATGTTAAAAATTATGACCAAAAATAGCTACAAACATTTTACATCTATATTTAGGTTTAAGCTTCCACATATTATTTTTACAAAACACACTAGTATTTACATGAAAAGTATTACCTGAGTATTTTCTTTTAATTTCTTGATACAACTCAACATTTTATTATCATTATTACATTTTATTATAACATAACTTTCAATTTTGATGTTGTTGCTTACATCATATATTAAACAGATATTTTTCTATTAAAAATAAAATAGTTGCATATAAATCATAAGGAAAAACTAATAAAATAATTAGTTTTCCTTTTAAAAAAAAAGTGTAAAAAAATTGTAAAGGTAAAGTAATCTTATTTTTCTTATAATTAAGTAAATTTATTTTTAATAATTATGTGTTAAAAAGATATAAAGAAAAAATAACTTAAAACATTTCACCTGATATGATTGCGACATATGTCAATTACTAGAAAATTAGATTTTGAATGTGTCAATCAAAACTGACATTATGTGAAAATAACTTTTTTCATAAAAGAGATTTCTAAAAAAAATCTCTTTTCTAATCTTAACCAATTAAGATTTTTTTTTTCTTTTAAATCCTAACGGGAGAGAATTGTAAAATAATAATAGTAATTTTTAATTTAAAAATTTAATGATAAACATGATACTAACAATTATCTTATTAACAATACAAATTGGAAAAAAAACATTAGTGATATTGGAAAAAAACAAATTTTGAACATGCCATCTTTTAAAAATAATTAATATTAACTGGAAATAATTATTTGGTAAAATTTTTGTTTTTATAAATCCTAGATGAAATATAATTGTAAAAGATTAATTAATATTAATTTCCTTTTCTAAAATCCTAAAGATGTAAAAGAATTTTTGATAGTTTTTTTTTCCTTTTTTCAAAAATAAATCCTAAACAAAAGAAATTTGTATCATATTTCTAAGTCCTAACCAAAAGAGAATTGTAAAAAAATATTATTTTATAATATTTAAAGAGAGTATGTGATGATGAACATAATATTAAAAATTCTTTAATTAACGAAAGAAGTGTAAAAATGGTATTGATACAAATTGTTAATAAAAGCAATTTTAAGATTATTTATTAATAACTAGAAATAATTATTTTATAGCAATTTTTTCTGAAATTCTAAAGAGAATATAATTGTAATAGGTTATATGACAAATTTTCCTTTTCTAAAATCTAAAAAAATGTAAAAGAGTATTTAATTTTTTTATTTAATTTACTAATTGTAATTAAATTGGAGATTTATAAAAAAAAAATTTCCTTTTTTAAAATCCTAGCAAAATAAACTTTTTAAAAATAATTTAATAAAGCATTAAGTTAGTACATAAGAACATGTATAATATTGTTCTTGACTCGATTGGTGTATTTGACTTTGATTTCTTTTTACCTTTCATTCAATTTCTTATTTTGGGTTGTGTTTGAGCTTGTTTAGGTATAGTATATTCTTTAATCCTAATTTCAAAATTTACAACATTGATCTATGAACAATGATTATAAAATACAAATATTAACTTGAACTTATGTGTGAAAAAAGGTTTTTAATTATAAAATAAATCTCACACAACATATGCAGAAAAATCATAAAACTATAATAAAATGATTTTTATTATGTTTTTATTAAACTAAAACATCAAACATAACCCGTTGCAACGCAACGGGCTCATATCTAGTACTAATAAAAGTAGGCTTTCGAGGTTCCAGGAATCGTCCACATCATCAAAAATAATTCTTTCAAAAGATGACACATGCCATTATTATTAAAAAATAGAAAATAATTAATAAGTGTTGTGAATGCAAACAAAGTCCCACATTGGAAGTTTAGACAAATAATGTCTAGTATATAAAGGGATGTCTAACTCTGATTAGTACGAGGCCTTTTGGGAAGGAGCCCAAAACCAAATCCATGCGGGCTTTACTGCTTCGGCCCAAAGTGGACAATATCGTACTAATCGGACAATAGAGAGTTGGACATGGGCTTGAAAAAGCCCAACAATTGGTATCAGAGCCGGGATGACGAACATCTGCAAGAAGACCAAAATACCCTTCAAGTTCGAAGAGCCTCCACTTCGATGGGAAGGGCGGGGTGCGTAGCAGAGGCCAGTCAAAGATCCTGGGAACTTCGGTTGTGGGAGGAGAATCCTCAATGTAACTTCGCGAATAAGTGGTGTCGGAGACTTGTATCGAAAGTCTCTCCCTAACGACGATACAAGATTAGGTGGATATACTTAACGGTACTGCAAGGATTAGGTGGTGAATGTCCTAATGGTGCAGTAAGGGTTAGGTGGATAAATCCTAATGGTGTAACAAGGGTTAGGTGAAGAGGCCCGTTGGTGATTACGGCGGTACAAGAGGTGTGCCAAGTTTCGCTGGAGGTTGAAAACCAAGGGTTCATGTGGTACTTGGTTTGAGAGGAGGTTTGTTGTGAATGCAAACAAAGTCCCACATTGGAAGTTTAGACAAATAATGTCTAGTATATAAAGGGATGTCCAACTCTGATTAGTACGAGGCCTTTTGGGAAGGAGTCCCAGAAACAAATTCATGCGGACTTTGTCTTCGGGCCCAAAGTGGACAATATCGTACTAATCGGATAATAGAGAGTTGGACATGGGCTTTCACAATCCCAACAATTGGTATCAGAGCCGGGATGACGAACATCTGCAAGAAGACCAAAATACCCTTCAAGTTCGAAGAGCCTCCACTTCGATGGGAAGGGCGGGGTGCGTGATGCTAGGAATTTCAAAGTTCCTAAAACAAATGTTGTAGGATAGTGATGAATGTCGAACCAGTTCTGAGGGACTCAAAGCAGTGAGAATGCAAGTATTTGCCTAATCTAAGTGCAGCCAGTGATTTGATGATTTCTAAACTAATGATTAAAGCTAATGCAAAGCAATAAAAATGATACTTTTAAGCTATTGGAAAGGAGAACTCATGGGTATAGGAACTTGACCTCGGGTGATCAGGATTCGAACTAAGGATGAACAATAAACGATCAAACAAACAACCTTAAGCCTAGACACAATTCTAAGCAAGCTCTATTTCTAGATGAATGCTCATTTGCTAACACATCTCAAACATCAAGTGTCCTTGGTTGAATAACATGCAAGCAATCAGTCACAACAGGTCTATTAGCTATCTTAGCATCTTTAACAACAAATGTCTTTGGCAAAGTACACTAAAAGCCTAGGAGAGTTGACTCGGGCATTTCATCGAACACCTGTCGGGTGAGAAATGCCTAGAGATCACCCTTTGAGTGGCCTACTCAAATGATGTATTGAAATCACTCTACTAGCAAGGAGATGACATGATCTACACTAAAACATCATAGAACTAACCTAATCACCCTTAGTCTCCTAACCCATGAATTCAAAAGGTGATTACTCACTAATCTCCATGATTCCTCTTAAACCCATGATGGATTTCAGATTAATCATGTAGAGAAATAGATGAGAGATCACAAGAACAATAACAAACCAAGTCAAAAAGAGATTAATTTCTTGAGAGAGTTTGTGTTCTTCAATAGATCAAAGATTATCTGCCCAAAAAGTGGCTACAACATACTTAAACATTAGGTTTTTCAGAGTAAAAACGTGCATAAGAAATTGCAAAAAGGTCCTTGAAAAATCATAAAATCGGGTAGCATAAAGGGGTGGAGCGACCAGGAGGGGTCGCTCCGGGTGGTCGCTGCGGGTTGGTCGAAGAAAACGAGCGGGCTGGGTGAGTCGCTGCGCCGAGGTCGCTCCAGGAGTGAAGTCACAGCGGCCAGCCAGGGTCGCTCCGGTCAGGTCGCTCCGGATGGATATGTCTCTAGTAAATTGGTCATAACTTCTTCGTTACATCTCCAAATGACTTGAAACCACTTCCATTAGAAAGCTAACTCAATTTCATGTGTCTCCACAAAATCTTAGCAACAGAAGATGTCTCGAAGGCCTCCATCCATGCTCATCTTTCACCCCCTTTTTGAGCACATTGCTTCCAAATGTCTCCAAGAACTCCATGTGGTGTTCCAATACCTGATAGAGACATATGTATGCCAAATGCAACCTAAACATGCCTAAATCCTAATCTATATGATGCAAATGCCTATGAATGAATGGTTAAAACAATGCAAATATGCAAGACATCAACTCCCCCACACTAGTCCTTTACTTGTCCTCAAGTGAACTTTCTGGGACTCATAGGGGAAGAGGTTTGAAAGTGGGAGCTCATAGCCAAGAGAAACACAAAAGCACTTGCTTCAACATAAGAATTCAGTACTAGCACACTCTCTCTTATTATCCTCTAGCTTCTCTAGGCCTGTCTCAACTCAACATTATGCATTCACACATTCAATTCAGCCAACTCTCACATTCATTAAGCAATACAACAAGTGAGCTCTATGCAAATGGTCAATTGGTCCAAGTCATTTGGGTAAGGGAAGGCTTTTTCGCTCTAGTGATCAAAGGTTTCATAACTCATTATCTTCAAGGTTTAACACTCAAAACAAGTAGCCTTGACATTGCACATAATATATCTAAGAAAGGGATCAACTAATGCATACAATGCTCAATCTTCATTGTTCTACCCTTTTTCAAACATACAAGTGACACAATTGAAATCCCAAGTTACACCCATCTCACATCTCTCACCCAAAAATCTCAGAACACATCCACAAACTCTCAATCAAGGGAAATATTTAAACTTTTAAAACACAGCCTCTAAGCTCATTCTCACTTTGCTAGCCCCCTTTTTCTTTTTTTTTTTTTTTTTTTTCTTATTTTTTTTTTATTTTTTATTTGGGGGCCAAGACTTTCACAACTTTGAGCTAGAGGTTTATACAATTCCCAATAAGACAATTAAGCACAAGAGTTCATTCATTCCCATTCAACTTTCAAGTTCAAACTTTACAACACTCACCCCCACCTATGGCTAGACAATAGCGTAAGCAATCTAGCAAGAATGAAGACTGAGCATTGTCGTTCCCAATACTCTCAAGATTATGCGCATGTAAGACTTTCCGAAAAAGGCCTCACTCAACAAACAATTAAGGCTTAAAAGGAGGAGAGGGTTTTAGGGAGTGGAATGCCACTAGAGATTGTCAAAAAGATCGGCATAAAAGATGTGACAACTCTAGTGTGAATATCCATGACTTAGCACACAAGGGACCATGAGCAAGAAATTAAGTTCATTCAGTTCGATTCAAAGTTGTAGTTGGCTTAAGAGATTGAGTTTCAGAGAGAGTTTTCAAGGCACAAAGCTTACAAGGTTTTCAAGAGAGGTGCATGAACTATACAAGGCTAGACAATGCTCCCTACAAGGCGTTTTAAATCAGCTCCCAATGCAAATGAATGCAACCTATATGCTTCTAGACTCAATCCTAAAGTATGCAAATGATACACTAAATGATTCTTTTTGTGTGTTTTCAAATTTTTTTTTTTTTTTTTTTTTTTTAAATTTTTTTTTTTTTTTTTTTTTGGTTTTTCTATGCAAATAAGAATGTAAAATGTAATGCATGAGACTCAGAATCATCAAAGCAAACATGATCAAATACTTGGTACCTCCCCCACACTTAAATCACACAGTCTCTGTGTGAGGGAGACACCTAATGGAAAGGTAAAATGCAAAGAAAAACTGGGATAAACAAGGGTTGCAGGTTACCTGGAGTGGAGCGAGGTAGGGGACCCGCTGTGATGGGTCGCTCCAGGTTTGCTCGGAACAACGAGCGACCTGTGCTACCCGCTGAGGCTGGCCGCTCCGGCTCGGTGAGGTCACAGCGACCAGGTAGGGTCGCTGCGGGTGATGGCTTCTCAGCGACCGGGGAGACCCGCTCCAGTTAACCGCTGCCGAAGAAGACGAGCGATGGGGACATGTCGCTGCGGGTGCGTCGCTGCTGGTGATGTCTTCACAGCGACCTCCATGAGCCGCTGTGGGAGGTCGCTCCAGAATGAAGCGAGCGACGGGGATCAGCCGCTGCGCCAAGACCGCTCCGTGCTGATGGAGTCACAGCGACCAGGCAGAGCCGCTGTGACTGGTCGTTGGGCTCTGCTCGTCCTTGTGTCACTCCTTTTGCCTATTTTTACCTGCATACAACTTCATTTTCCATTGCTTTATGCAGTAAGATGAAAATAAAAATACTAATGCAATATATACAAGGATACTCATGGGACTTCCTCCCAAGTGAGCTTGTTTTAAGTCTCTAGCTTGACTTTGCCTCCTTTGGATCAGGCTGGAGTAGGTGCAGAAAGTGGAGTTAACACCCCATCTTCCTCAGGTGGTAGCTCACCAAGGTGATCATCAGCAGGAGGGCCCATTTCTTCAATGATGAAGGCTTGTCCAAACACAGTGGGGTTCTTCATTTTCTCCTTGATGTCAAAGTGGAGGATGTTCGCCTTACCCAAATGGAGGTCAATCTTGCCTTCTTTCACATTCACAATAGCTCCTGCTGTAGCTAAGAATGGCCTTCCAAGAATCAATGGGTCTTGAGCCTCCTCACCCATTTCAAGCACCACAAAATCTGTAGGTATCTCATACCCTCCAATCTTCACAGGGAGGTTCTCTAGGATGCCCACAGGGTACTTCACTGAACGATCAGCTAACACCAGAGAGAGTCTACACTTCTTGTATTGAGTGAAGCCAAGCTTCTTTGCCACAGATAAAGGCATCAAGCTGACACTAGCTCCCAAATCGCAGAGACATTTCTCAAAAACCATAGGTCCAAGAGCACAAGGTAGTGTGAAGCATCCTGGATCCTCTAGCTTCTCTGGAGCATTAAGCCTCTGAATGATGGCATTGCACTCATGGCTCAGAACCATCATGCCCTCCATCTCCTTCTTCTTAGCAGTTACAGCATCTTTCAAGAACTTGCTGTATTGAGGAATCAGCATGAAAGCATCAATGATGGGCATTGTAACCTGAGCTTCACTCATCTGCTTCTCAAACAAAGCCTTGTACTTCTGTAGCAGCTGCTTCTTGAATCTACCAGGGAATGGAAGCTTGGGTTCATAGGGAGGAGGGACAGAAGAGCTCTCACCTGCTGGAGCAGCAGATTCACCATCTTTTGTTGTCTTCTTCTCTTCTCCAACCTTTCCTTTACCCTTATCTTTCTCAATCTTCTCCAAGATCTCATCATCTGTCTTCTCATCAACAATGACCACTTCATCATCTAGATTGATGGCTATCTCCTCACCTTGTTTCTCAGCATCCTTGGTGAGGGTTCTAGGAGGTAACTGCTTACCACTCCTGAGTGTGACAGCTTTTGCGTCCTTGGGATTTTGATCAGATTTTCCAGGTAGAGATCCTGGCTGACGATTCTGGTGGGTGCTCATGGAAGCAAACTGATTCTCCAAATTCTTGACAGAAGAAGCAAGGTGGGAGAATTTGTTGTTGAGCTCATTGTAGCTCCCATCAATCTTGGAGTGAAGGTTCTTCAGCTCATAGCCCACATGCTTCTCACTTCTAGTCTGAGACTCCAAGATCTGTTTCAGTAATGCATCAGTGCTGCTCTCTTGAGGGGCAGAAGAGCTAGGAGAGGGGCTTTGCTGAGGCTGATAGTTGCTCTGCTGGTTGTTTCTTGGCTGATAACCACTCTGCTGGTTGTTGGAATAGGGCTTCTGTTGGTAGTTGTTGTACTGAAAGTTGGGTTCCTTCTTGTACCAGCTACCATTGCTGTTGATGAAACACAATTCTTCTTGCCCTTCCAAACCATCAACCTCATTGACAGTAGGAGGTATCTCCTGTTGTGGGTTACCAACAAAGTTCACCTGCGCTTGTGTGGCCTTATCAGCAATGAGTGTGTCAATCTTCTCCTGAAGAGCTTTGATCTCATTCCTTGTGTGCTTGTCATCACCTCTACTGCTTCTGTCATGGTCTCCACTGTAGACTGCATCACTCTTAACCATGTTGTCAACCAGAGCCTCTGCTTCTTCCTCAGTTCTCCCCAAAAAGAACCCATTGCTAGCTGTATCCAGTCTGGCTCTATACTTAGGAAGAGCACCTCTGTAGAATGTGCTCAGCAAGCTCTCCTTGGAAAAACCATGGTGTGGGCACTGAGCTTGGTAACCATTGAATCTCTCCCAAGCTTCACTGAATCCTTCCAAGTTCTTCTGTTGGAAGCTGGAGATCTCGTTCCTCAACTTAGCAGTTCTTGAGGTGGAGAAGAATTTCTCCAAGAATGCCTTTTTGCAGTCTTCCCAAGTGGTGATGGAGTCACTTGGTAGAGACTTCTCCCTGACGTGCCTTATCCCCCAAAGAGAAGGGGAATAGCTTGAGCTTTAAAGCATCCTCTGACACACCATTAGTCTTTGACATACCACAGTAGCTGTCAAACTTATCCAAGTGATCAAATGGGTCCTCCACAGCCAGACCATGATACTTGTTGTTCTCTATGCAGTTGAGCAGTCCTGACTTGATCTCAAAGTTGTTAGCAGCCACAGCTGGTGCTCGAATTCCAAGTCTAGGACCATGGATGTTGGGGCGGTCATAAGTGCCAATGGGGCGAGCTGGTCGCTGTTGAGGTCCATTGGGGTTCTGAGGATTTTGTTGTTCTTCCATTGCAGCTTCCAGTGGCTGCAGTTGAGCTTGTTGCTCTTCTTCTCTTCTTTTTCTAGCACACTCTCTCTCTAAAGCTCTGATGTCTGTGGCTCTTGGAACAAGGTTTGATGTACCCTTGCTCCTCAAGTTCATACACCTGAAAATCACAAAGAGGTGAAGAAGAGAATCAGTAACTTAAAAAAATAAAAATGACTTAGTCTCAAGCAAATGACTAAATCTCAATGTTCAAATCAAACTCAGAATTTGGCAACGGCGCCAATTTGATGCTAGGAATTTCAAAGTTCCTAAAACAAATGTTGTAGGATAGTGATGAATGTCGAACCAGTTCTGAGGGACTCAAAGCAGTGAGAATGCAAGTATTTGCCTAATCTAAGTGCAGCCAGTGATTTGATGATTTCTAAACTAATGATTAAAGCTAATGCAAAGCAATAAAAATGATACTTTTAAGCTATTGGAAAGGAGAACTCATGGGTATAGGAACTTGACCTCGGGTGATCAGGATTCGAACTAAGGATGAACAATAAACGATCAAACAAACAACCTTAAGCCTAGACACAATTCTAAGCAAGCTCTATTTCTAGATGAATGCTCATTTGCTAACACATCTCAAACATCAAGTGTCCTTGGTTGAATAACATGCAAGCAATCAGTCACAACAGGTCTATTAGCTATCTTAGCATCTTTAACAACAAATGTCTTTGGCAAAGTACACTAAAAGCCTAGGAGAGTTGACTCGGGCATTTCATCGAACACCTGTCGGGTGAGAAATGCCTAGAGATCACCCTTTGAGTGGCCTACTCAAATGATGTATTGAAATCACTCTACTAGCAAGGAGATGACATGATCTACACTAAAACATCATAGAACTAACCTAATCACCCTTAGTCTCCTAACCCATGAATTCAAAAGGTGATTACTCACTAATCTCCATGATTCCTCTTAAACCCATGATGGATTTCAGATTAATCATGTAGAGAAATAGATGAGAGATCACAAGAACAATAACAAACCAAGTCAAAAAGAGATTAATTTCTTGAGAGAGTTTGTGTTCTTCAATAGATCAAAGATTATCTGCCCAAAAGTGGCTACAACATACTTAAACATTAGGTTTTCAGAGTAAAACGTGCATAAGAAATTGCAAAAAGGTCCTTGAAAAATCATAAAATCGGGTAGCATAAGGGGTGGAGCGACCAGGAGGGGTCGCTCCGGGTGGTCGCTGCGGGTTGGTCGAAGAAAACGAGCGGGCTGGGTGAGTCGCTGCGCCGAGGTCGCTCCAGGAGTGAAGTCACAGCGGCCAGCCAGGGTCGCTCCGGTCAGGTCGCTCCGGATGGATATGTCTCTAGTAAATTGGTCATAACTTCTTCGTTACATCTCCAAATGACTTGAAACCACTTCCATTAGAAAGCTAACTCAATTTCATGTGTCTCCACAAAATCTTAGCAACAGAAGATGTCTCGAAGGCCTCCATCCATGGCTCATCTTCACCCCTTTTGAGCACATTGCTTCCAAATGTCTCCAAGAACTCCATGTGGTGTTCCAATACCTGATAGAGACATATGTATGCCAAAATGCAACCTAAACATGCCTAAATCCTAATCTATATGATGCAAATGCTATGAATGAATGGTTAAAACAATGCAAATATGCAAGACATCAGTA